>NW_005197324.1:0-1475 GCF_000372725.1 Emiliania huxleyi CCMP1516
CGAGAGCGGCCCCGTAGGGACGATCGTGCCGGCCGCTGCCGCCGGCCCGTCCGCCGCCGGAGCGACAGAGCTGGCCCGGCTTCGGGCACGCACTCTCGACCTCGAGTCCCAAGCCGCGCAGCTGCGTGCCGGGCAGGACCACCCGTGCCCCGCTTCGCACCCGCACCTCGAGGAGTTTAAGCAGACCGGGCGCTACTGGTGCTACGCGAGCCCGGGCAACGGCGGGGACGTTTGCAAGATGTCGAGCTCGGGCGTCCCTTTGCCGAGCCACCTGCCTAGGGGCGCGGGATGGGGCACCACGCAAAAGGATTGCACGCTCGCCCCGGAGGTCGCCGGGAGGAGCACGGGAGGTGCGGGAGCTATGTATACGTAAAAGCATTGGGCATCAGAGAGCCATAGTGTTTGTTGTTGTTTGGCTTGAGCCAAGCACACCCGCGCGTTAGCGAGCGATTAGGTCAGGCCCGAAGCCTGACTCAAGCCAAGAGGCGCAGCGAAGCGCTAACGCGAGCCATCGTGGCCGCGGGGTGCAGGGCCGAGCGTTTTAAATCTCTCGGTCAGTGGGGGCCGAGCCGCCTCGGGGTGGCGGGCGGGCGGGCGTTTTGAAAAACAGAAAACAGAAAACAAGAGGGGGCCCGGGGGCCCAGGCCCCCCACTGGGAGTAGAAAATACGCCCAAGGGGGCCAAGGAGGCGGCGCGGGGAAGCAGCATCAGGGGTGGGAGCAGGAAGGATGGCGCTTAGGGTCGGCTTTGAACAAGGATTTCCAGGTTTTAGATCAGTATTGGTGTCGGCACACATCCCCACATGAGGTCAGCGGCGCGCAGTGCCTCTCTCGCAGGCTGATTTTGGCTGTTTTCGAGTTTGTTTTTGTTTTCAGACTAGGGGGACCCATCTCTCAAGTACTCTCTAATCTCCAGCGTCGCCACATCTTAGGCCGGATCCAGTCAGATCTCCGATCTCCATCTTCAATCTCCAATCTCCAACGTCGTCATCTTAGGCCGGATTCAGTCAGAAGTGTCAGATCTCCGATCTCCATCTCCAATCTCCAACCTACAATCTCGATTCCATTCGACGTAGACGTAGACGAGTCGAGCCCGTTGTTGCTGTGACCTGTGTGCTGCACGCCCTGCGAGCGGGGCGGGGTGCGCACTGTCCCTCTGTGTTCGTGTGCGTCGCCCATCTCTCCTGGAGATGTCTGCTCTATTTATTTATTTACGAGTCGAGCCCGCGACGCGCCGCGGCTTGTAGAGCACGGCCACCTCAGAGCTACCTGCCGCGCGCCCTGTGCGCTCTGTGCGCTGGATGGTCCTGGTGGTGGGCCCTGCGTGGGAAGATTCTTTTACGACGATGCCACAGAGTCCCGTGCCTAGCTCACATACATACATCTCCAATCCACTCAATTTCATCCGCATCGATTCCAATCATACCATAGCACATATCAACCCGGCACCCCAAGCGATCTCTCACGTCTCAGCAC
>NW_005197323.1:0-1475 GCF_000372725.1 Emiliania huxleyi CCMP1516
ATAGAGAGGGGGGAGGGGTCGACACTGCACTTGGGAGCTGTCTGGAGGGTGGATCGCAGCAGGCGGCGGGCGCCAGTCAGAAGGGCTCGCCGTCGCCGCCGTCAGCAGTCCGTGTCCCGCGAGCGCGCGGTTCATCAGCAGCTTGTCCCGCCGTGCCGGGCAAACGCCATTACTTCGCTCAGGCACCAGCGCTGCCTGCATGCGCTCTGCGGTCGAGAGGCCCGCTTCGCTCCCGCAAAGAACGCCTCCGAGGCAAGTGCCAGCCGGCAGCCGGCTGGAGGCCCAGGCCACCTCCTCGCCATTCTTTGGCGCGACCGGGATCGACCCGAGCTGCTGCAGCGCCTTGTCGGGGACCCGCTGCGCAGAGCGAGGCACCCTTCGCGAGGGAGCCGACCAGACAGGGAGCAGCGGCACGCCGCGCGAGATTGCCTCGCGCGTGAGATCTTCATCAACAGGGTCGACGTAGAGGAGAGGCCGGGTCCCTGGGGCGGTTGGTCGGGCAAAGCCGGCGACGAGCGTGAGGGTTGAGCAAGACAGGCTCATGTGGCAGCCTCCAAAATGCAGTTTTTGCGCAGCGGCGCCGCCAGGCGGTTCAATCGCTCGGCCCCCTTCGTTCCGCACCACCGCCGGGTACTTATTTTAAGAGCAGGTAAACAGCAATAGATCCGGCCCTCAAGCGGCCTAATCGATACCCAGCCCTCACGGAATCGGTCCCTCGTTGTACAGCAATCGATCCTTCACACTGCCCGCGCTGCCAAACTTGCTGAGAATCGGTCCCCCCATCTGTGGCGCGAAGCTGATATGTCTCCCGCGCTCGGCGCGCCGACCGCGCAGCGGCGGCAGACCACCCTCCGGTTCGAGGGGCGCCTGGGGGTGAGCGGGCTGCCTCCGCCAGAGTTTGGCTCGCCCACCTGTGCGGGCCCCCCTGTACCCCCTCCCCCCCCCGGCCCGGGTGTCTAGCAATTGGTCCCTTGGCAAGCGCGAATCGGTCCCCCTGGCTCCAGGAACTGATCCGGCACTACACCCGGATCTATTGCTGTTTACCTGCTCTTAAAATAAGTACCCGACGGTATGCGAGCCGCCTTGTCCGCGGCGCTACTAGAGGTGCACCGCGGGTTGGACTCGGTGGCAGCTTCTAGAGCTCGTCCGAGTCGCTATACCCTCTACGAGGCTTCGTGAATTCGGCTTCGTTCGACTCGAGGCGGGCCGCCCGTCGTGGGGGAGCGGGCCTGTCTGTCCGCGCGCGACTCGCCCAGCTTCTTCTTGTCCACCGCCGCGGCCGCCGCCATATTTGCGTACAAATAAATAAATAAGACATCTCCTGCATATGCGTATGGATGGACACAGCGCTCCAAACGTTTTATTTTTGGCGGCGCGTCTCGAAGTGGGCGCGCTTGGGGATACACACAAAAATATGCTCTTTCTCGAGTTGTTGGTCTTGTCGGCGCCGCCCAGTCTTCCCCCTCCATCGCTCC
>NW_005197322.1:0-1474 GCF_000372725.1 Emiliania huxleyi CCMP1516
TTCTTTCTTTCTTTTACAATTGTGCGAAGCGGAGTAAACAATTGTAAAACGATGATGCGACAGGAGCGAAGCGGAGTAAAGCATGGTAAAACGATGATGCGACAGGAGAGAGAACGACGAGAGTGAGAAGACCGCGAGGTGGCACGAAGGGCGCGGCGAGAATTGGCGAGAGACTGCGAGGAGAGATAGGAAGAGGCAGACGCCCAAGGGTGGGCGACGGTTTAGCTAGCACCACACGCCGCACCGAAAATACAGTGGCCAGGGGCGGGGCTTGCATTTTTGCCGTCGCCAGTCGCCCCCCCAAACGCTACAGCGGCGGCGGCGGCGGCGGCGGGGGCGGCGGCGGCGGCGCGGCACGGGGTGGGTCAGGCTCAGGGGGGTGGGGAGCCGCTGCCGTGTGCGCTGCGCGTGCGCGCACCGCACACCATACGGCGGGAAACAGACGGCGAAGGGGGGCGCGGCGGCAGCGGCGCAGCGCGCGCGCGGCGCGCGCGACCGGGCGTTACCGCCCCGTGGGTGCCCACTGTCTCCGCTCCCTCCCGCTTGGGCCGCCGTCGTGGCCCTCGTTCGTCCCACTGGCTGTTGGCCCGTCCCCACGTTACCTCTGTTATCCCTCCTCCTCCGCGACTCCCTCAAGGCTGGCCGGGCCTCCTTCCACCCAGCGAAGAGCTTCCTCAGCCACTCAATCGTCAATGTGTTCCTCTCTCTTCATTATGCGCGCGGTAGCCTCATCGTTGAGCTGGATCCACCTCTGCACCGCTCCCGTCGCCGCCTCGGCCACGACTTGCAAGTTCCTCGTGACCCCGGCGCCAAGGTCCCTCCGGCTCTTCTCCGAGAGGCCATCTACCAGTGCTGGCAACACCCCCCCGACGGCTGGGGCTAGTGCCTCGTACCCGTCCTCATCCAGCACCCTATAGGAAGCGTGAGCCCTTCAGCGCAGCGACATGCGCTATCCTCAGCGTCTTCAGTGTATCCTTGGAGTCGGGTGCCGCCTGGGCTACTTTGCTGATCGCCGTCCCCGTCTGCGCTCGCGCTACTCTGAGGAACCATCTGGCCTGCTCCCTATTCCCCAGGCAGGCGCCGCTAAGCAAGTGCGCCATTGTCGCCCTAGGCGGGTTCTCATCTTCCTCGGTCCATTGCTGCGCGGCTTTCCGCACGATCGGACACAGCGGGTCTCGCTTTAGTGCCGCCCTCCTCGCCGCGTCCCTCGCGGCCTTACAGACGAGGCAGCCCCTGAGTTCGCTCCTTGGGGCGGCTCCCGGGGTATCTCTCCCCGCCTCTCCCCGCATGATCCTCTCGTGGTGCGCTCCGTGTGGCACCCCCGCCTGCTGCCGCACCCGCGCTCCCATGACGGTCTTTGTCACCACGTTGTGATCATCCACGTCGGCGAATTCAATCTCGCGCTCGCCGTGCTGATCCTTGATCCGCTGGCGCTTGTCCCATTGTGTCTCGTTGTTCCCCTGACCACATCGCT
>NW_005197321.1:0-1474 GCF_000372725.1 Emiliania huxleyi CCMP1516
GCCTCGCGCTCGCGCTGCTCGCCTCGTCGACTGTCGTGCTCAACGTCATGCGCGAGCTCAACGAGGCGGCGCTGGAGCGGCTGCGGGAGGGGGTGGCGCACGTGCGCGGCGCGCTCGCGCCCGACGCCTTCGGCGCGGGCGGCGGCGGGCCCAACCTCCTCGCGCTGCTCCGTGACGCTCGCCCGCGCCCGCCGCCGCCCGCCGCCGCCGCCGGCCGGCCGCGCGCGCCTCCGGCAGAGGCGAGCCTGCACGAGGCGCTCGCGCCGCGCGCCGACTCGCTCGACGGGACGCGGGCGGCGCTGGCGGCCCTCTTCCCCAACCGCACCCTCGCCGCCGTCCGCGCGCCCGACGCCGTTGACCTCGCAGAGCTCGCGTCGGCGTCTGGTCTGCCGGACGCAGACTCACCCTTTGCCGGCTCCTTCGCGGCGTCGGCGCAGCGCGCGCTGGGCCTGCTGCAGCCAAAGGCGGTGGGCGGGGCGCCGCTCTCGGGCGAGCTGCTCGCCGCCGCCCTCCACGGCCTCGTCGCGCAGCTGCAGGCCGGCGCGCCGCGAGGCCTCTCGCTCACGGCCACCGTCTACGCGCTGATGCAGGAGTGGGCGAGCGCCGCAGTCACCTCGGGGCGGCGCGCCTTCTCGCGCGTCGCGCCGCCGCTGACGGAGATGCGCGGGCAGCTGGCGGTCGCGCTGCCCGCCGCGTCGCTCGAGCTCCTCCTCCGCAACGCCACCAAGGCTACTACCACTGCTGCTATTACTGAGAATGATAATAATAATGATAATTGTAATGATAATGATAATAATAATAATAATAATAATAATAATAGTAATAATAATAATAATAATAAAAATAGTATAATAGTAATAGTAATAATGATAATGATAATAGGCTGCCTACGAAGCGTTCCTCGCCCGGCTCGCGTCGGTGGCGGACGCAGACGACCCGGCCGCGTGGCTGCAGCCGTACGCTGAGCAGCTTCGGATCGCGGTGGAGGGGGAGGCGGCGCGGCGGCGGCTCGCGCACGCGCACGCCGCCGCCCTCGCGCAGGAGCGCGCCGTCAGCCGCCGCCTCCGGGACGAGGCGCGCGATCTCCCCATATCTCCCCATATCTCCCCATATCTCCCCATATCTCCCCATATCCCCCAGATGCAGCCGAGGTTGCAGCCGAGGTTGCAGCCGAGATGGATGCAGCCGGAGATATATAGCCGAGATATAGCCGAGATACACCCACCGCCCCCCCCCCCCCTCCCCTCCCCCTAGGCTGGCGCGAGCCGCGACGAGATCGAGAGGTTGCTCGCGCTGCGAGACGCGTCGTCGAGGCTGGAGCGGTGGCGCGGGCTGGCGGCCGACCTGGCGATGTTCGCGCTCGCGGCGGGGTCGGCGGTGCTGCCCGGCGGAGGAGGGCTCAACCGGCTCGGCCCCGCGCTGCGCATCGCCCCCGCGCTCTTCTCGAGCCTATTCGCGTGGCGCGTCATCCGAC
>NW_005197320.1:0-4422 GCF_000372725.1 Emiliania huxleyi CCMP1516
AGGCCGAGTTCGCGGTTTGAGCGCCCAGCGCAGACCGACCGACCGCAGGGGGGGCCCGGTCGACGGCCGCGGAAGACCGCAAACCGGAGGGGGGGTCCGGTCGGTCGGACGGAGCACAGACCGAGGGGGGGGGGGGGTCGGTCGGGTTGGCTCGAGGCACGAGGGTCACACACACCGCACACCGACGCTCGCCGCAGCTGTGAATAAATTAGTATCTCGAAATACTAGAGACCAAGCGCCCTCTCCCCGTCTACTCACTCCTCGTCGTCCGAGTGGCTGAGCTCGAGCGAGACCGAGACGCTCAGGATTGGGTCGGAACACGAGCTTGTCCATGTCCACACTCTGGTCGTCGTCGTCCATACGATTAGCTTCGCCGGCGACACACTGTACCCGTTGACGAGCCGCTTGAGCGCGGCCAGAGCTTGTACAAAGCGACGGCAAGCAGGACCAGGCCTGCGACTGCGTAGATGCTCCACATACATGTGTGGGGTCGGGCTTGCTCGGGCCTCGGCGAAGAAGTCTCCTGGCGCTTGGCTGCGTAACTAGTTTTCATAGTGAAAACCGGCGATTTCGAAGCGCCCGTGGCGGGGTTCGCGAGAAGGAGGGAGAGAGAGCGTTTGAGGGGCTCACGGCAAGGACACCGACCGAGGGGGGGGTCGGTCGTCACACCTCCCGCCGCCGAGAGAGCGACCGACCGGAGGGGGGGTCCGGTCCACCTCGGGGGCAGACCACCGACCGGCGGGGGGGTCCCCACGTGCCACGAACTAGGGGGGGTGGTACAAAATGACGCTCGTATAACTGGCTAGGGCTGCAGAAGCAGCGTATCTCACAGTCGTTCTTCACATAAACGCACAACTCCGGACCCAAGACGCACAAGCACAGACAGTCGTTCTTCACGTAAACGCACAACGACCCCGGGCCCTCACACGGGACACGGCCATCGCAGAGCAGATTAGTGTTGTGCGAGGGAGTTTTGTTGTAAAATTCTTTTGTGTACCTTGTAACAAGTGTTGTGCGACGGAGTTTTCTTGTAAAATCCTGATACACAACGGGTGCGATTCAAAGCTCCGCGGTGGATACGAGCTGAGCCAAGTGAGAGCGAGGCTGTGCGGGTGAAGAGCCGCAATAAGCTCCTGCCGAGGTACGGTCCTGTCCGACGAGGGTGGATGTCGGCACGCCTGCGGGACGTCTGCGGGAGGATCTCACGACTGTCGTGGCCAAAAAAATTCTTTTGTTGAAGCACACTGCCCGCCAGCACACACCCTGCTGAATCATATGTCTCGCCCTCCAGGCCGCAACGGCGCCAAGCTGGAGCAGCGCAAGGCGCGGTCCCGCCCTCTCCGCCGCCGCGCCTCGCTCGCGTGCGCTCGACGCGGCCGCGTCGCCTCGCAGGTCAGCGTTCACGAGGCCAACAGCGTAACAAAGGACTTCCTGCTGCTCTCACAGCCCTTCATCAACGCCGGCATCCTGATCGCGTCCGCCTCGTCGGGCCGCCGCCTGTACATTCACCACCTCACCGAGGTGCCGCTCAACGAGGTGTACCTCACGCGGACTGGAAACCACCTCCAGCGGGTCGACCAGGCGCACCGCGCCGCCGCGTGTGTGTGTCAACGCTTCCACTCCCTCGCCAGCGCTGCCGGCCGCGCTCCGCGCGTCTTGCCCGGACCTTGCCGCCACCGCCTCAACTGCCGCGCTCGTCACCGTTGCCCCCCTCGCCACCCCGGCGCAAACCCTCCGACATGTCTGCCGCTGCGCCGCAGAGAACTGTCAACCTGACGGCGCCGGCAAAGGGGACGGCGATCGACATCAAGGTGGAGGAGATCCCGCCGCTGCCGGTGCTCTCCGTCAAGATGACCCTCGCGCTCCCGACCTCCGTCTTCTCCGGCCCCGCCCGCGCGCGCGACAACGCCGTGCTCGACCTGCTACAGCGTGGCAAAGAGGCGACTCCCTCACCCACCCACCCACTCACCCACTCACTCACTCACTCACTCACTCGCCCGCACCCTCCGCCATCCTTCCTCCGCACCCGCCGCCATCCCCTCCACCGCCATCGCCCTTGCCGCCGCCGCCACGGCCGTCGCCACCGCCACGACGTCGGCCCAGACACTTCCTAGACACTTCCTAGACACTTCCTCGACACCTCCTAGACACTTTCTGCCTCGCGTCGGCACATGCCGCCGCCACTTCGCCGCCGCCACGCCCAACGCCGGCCACCTTGCTCTCCCAGGCAAACGGCGCGGGCGACTTTGGCACCGCGTGCGCCTGTTTCGAGGCCGCGTACGCTCTCTCTGTCCGTGCGGGCCAGCTTGCCTAGACGCGGAAAACGCATCCTTGTACTCCAACCAGCGCTCGAGAGGAGAGGTATTCCGCCGCGTTCCGCTGTACTCCGCTGTATTCACTGTATTCCTATCCGTCGTATTCACGCGGTGCTCTCAATACGCTGCACAGTACCGTCTTCCCGCCCTGCAGTCGTTGAAGCCGTGAGTGACAATCGTTGAAGCCACCATCAACATGGCCCCATGCTGCCTCTGACCCTAACACTAACTTCAACCCTGACCCTCACCCTCACCCAAACTCTCTCCCTAGCCCTGATGGCGGCGTATTCAGCACGCAGGCATGCTGGTGTCTGCGGCGAACATGCGGCTGAAGCTGTCGCACGCGGCGACAGCAGCGGCCATGTACCGCTTCGTGCTCTCCGAGTGCTCCCTCCTGCCTGCGGAGCAGGAGATGGCCTCACGGAAGCTGGGGGAGGCGCGCGCCGCGGTCCTCTCCGAGACGTGTCGTGTCCCGGACAGAGCCGTGTCCGAGACGTGTCCGAGACGTGTCCGAGACGTGTCCGAGACGTGTCCGAGATCTCTCTGAGACGTTAGGCCGTCCGAATCGATTCGTGGAGGGATGGAAGCATCAATGAGTCGATGCATGGCCGACCTCAGGCGCAGGCCGTGCTCAAGGGGAGAGGGCTCGGCGGCGAGAGTGCGCCGGTGGCGAGCGCGCCGCCGCCCACGTTTGGCTCTTTCGAGGATTGCGCGAGTGAGATGGGCAGCGAGCGTTCCGAGGGCGAGGGCGCGGACGGCGACCCGTTCGGCACCTTCTCCGCAGACTTTGGCGACTTTGACGACGGAGGCGGGCTCGACGGCGGCTTCGACGGCGGCTTCGACGGCGGCTTCGACGGCGGCTTCGACGCCGCCTTTGAGGAGCCGGCGGGAGATATGGGGAGATATGGGGAGATATGGGGAGATATGAGCCGGTACTCGACCATCTTCCGCACGAGCCTCCTCCTCACCATCCCCAGTCCCATCCTCCACTTCCACCACATCAGCGTCACTCGGTGTCTCACCGTCTGCGCACTTGTCACGTGTCTCTTGATGCCTAGGCGCCGCCAGCGGCGTGCGCCTCGCCGGCCGTCACGAGCACGCCCTCCGCCTCGCCGCTGCCGGCGCAGAAGCGGGCCAACGGTGCCGCCGCTCCTGCCGCTGCTCCTCCCGCCACCGGCGGCGGTGGCGCGACGCCCTTGGCGCCGCCGCCCGCTGTGAACGGCGCGGCGGCGGCGGCGGAGAGTGCGGTGCGGCACGCCGAGGGCGGCGGCGGCGGCGGCGGCGGCGGCGGCGGCGGCGGCGGCGGCGGCGGCGGCGGCGGCGCGTCCTCGGCCGCGCTGGAGGAGCGTCTGCGCGTGCTGGAGCAGGGCGCGCGCGCGAGTGCAGACCTGGAGAAGAGGATGGAGCGGCTGTCGGCGCAGATGGAGCGGCGTTTCACGGGCGCGAGAGAGATGGCGTGTGCCTCCGAGGAGAGTGGGAGGGCGGGCGGGCGGGGGAGACTCCCTTCTCTCTCTCTCTCTCTCTCTCTCTCTCTCTCTCTGTCTCTTGTCTGTTTGTCTCAGCAGCGCCGCCGTGAGCAGGAGTCAAGGTGCGACCTTTCCGCGACCTTTCCGAGACCTCTCCGGGACCTCTCCGAGACGTGTCTAGGCGTGAAGACGGGCATGCGCGGACTGCACGAGCGGCTGCAGGCTGTCGAGGTTGCAATCCCCCCCGCGCCGGCGGCCGCGGACACGCCCGCGGCAGGTCGGGACCGGTCCCTGTTGCAACTGTGCGGCCGTAGGTTGCGATGGGCAAGCTGCCCGGGCACATGAAGCGGTTCCGCGGGTGGCATAAGCAGCAGCAGCACGAGATTGCCGAGCACGCCGACACGCTCCGCCGGCTAGAGGTGCACGCAGCTGCCCCTAGAGTGGTTAGCACGCAGTTGCCCCTAGAGGGGTTAGCACGCAGTTATCCCCTAGAGGGGTTGGGGTGGAGGGCGCGCGCCTTCTGCCGCCCCCTTCGCCGGTAGACATGGCGCATGGGTGGCGCTTCTGCCGAGCCTTTCGAGCTTCCGCCGTGGCCCTGTTGCGCCTCCCTGCCCCCGTTCTGCCGCCCGCCCCACTCCCCG
>NW_005197320.1:4522-20821 GCF_000372725.1 Emiliania huxleyi CCMP1516
TTTTCTCGTCTCCCAACCAGCGCTCGAGAGGACACGGCTTCGGCCGTATTCAGCCGTATTCGGCTGCTTCCACTGCATTCGCCCCCCCCCCCCCTCGTACTCACGCGGTGCTCCGAGTACTCCGCACGACACCGCCTTCCCGCCCGGAGGCTGGCGCATTCACTACGTAGGCTCGGGCCGAACGACCCGCACGGAGCGGGCGAGGCGGCTGGCGGAGGCGTCGGCACCGGGGCTGCAGGGGAGAACGGTTGGGAAAGGAATGGCGGCACAGCCGGCGGCGGCGGCGGCGGCGGCGGCGGCGGCGGCGGCGGCGGCGGCGGCGGCGGCGGCGGCGGTGGTTTGGACTGCGGCGGCGGCTGGGACGGCGCCACCGCGCCCGCGTGTTTCCCTGCTGCCGGTGCGTTCGGGGTTGCGGCGGGCGGCGGCGTCGTAGACGACGCGGACGACTTTTTTGGCGGCGGTGGCGGTGGCGCGGCCGCCGCGGTCCGCGTGGCGCCGGCGGCCGAGGTGGCGGGCGGGGGGGCGCCGTTTAGCAAGTTGGTGGGGGAGGGCGGGGCGGCGGAGGGAGCGGTGGAGGACGCCGGCTTTGGAGACTTTGCGCAATCAGAGCTCCTCTCCGCGCCAGAGGCGCTTTGCGCCTCTGAGACGCCTCCGAGACACTCCGAGCCGTTTCCGAGACATGTCCCGCGATGCACCCAATCTCCCCTGTGTCTCCGAGTGCACCCCTCACCCCCCCCCCCCCCGTCTTGGCCATCACAAGATCCCGGCGCGCCGTGACACGTCCGTGACACGTCCGTGACACGTCCGTGACACGTCCGTGACATGACCGTGACACGTCCGTGACACGTCCGTGACACGTCCCGCAGGAGGGGAGCACCTCGGCCAGGCTGGGCGACCTCGTTGACGAGCCGTCTCGGCCAACCTCGCCGATGGCGCTGCTTGGCTCCTCCCCGCTGCCCGCCGCGCCGCCCGCCGCCTCCGCCCCGTCCGCCGCCGAGGCGCGCCCCTTGGCGGAGCTTGGCGAGCCCAGCGACGGCGTGCTGGAGGGCGGCGCCGAGGCGGCGGCGGCAGAGGGCGGGGCGGTGGCGGCGGCGGCAGAGGGCGGGGCGGTGGCGGCGGCGGCAGAGGGCGGGGCTGTGGCGGCGGCGGCTGTGCCGGCCGATGCGCCCGATTGGGCGGGCGAGTTTGAGGAGGGGGGCGGGGGCAGTGGGGGCGCCTCGGGATCGAGCGAGGCTTGGCCGGCCGGCGCCGCGACAGACGAGGCTGCGTTTGGTGATTTCTCGACCGATGTCGGCGCTGCCGATGATGCGTTCCAGGAGGGGGGCGAGAAGGTGACCGACGAGGAGTTCAACGCCCTCTTTGGCGTCACTGAGTGAATCTGAACGGCGGAGTGCTGCACCCCACATGGACATGGACACGCACAACACATTCTGCGGCCCTTGAGCGAGATCGGATCTTGTGAGATACGCGGGTTCGGATCCGAGCAGATAGGATGTTGGAGGTGTGTCCGGTGAGGGACGACGCGCCCGCTGGAGCGTGTTGTGCACGGTCCGTCCCCATCAAAATTCGGCCCGGTGTGCCTCGTAACACCTTACGGGGTGTGGACACCCACACACACCCTGAGTTGACCAGGGGTGTCCCCAGTGTGACCGCCACTCACCTGCTGCCCTCACCACGCCCGCGTCCGCACCATCGTCCCCCCTGAGGGCAATGCAAGTGCGCGGTCGCAGCTGCCGACCCCATTCCAGCAGCGCCTCAAGCTGCCTCGGACGCCGCCGCACGAAATGCCTCTCGACGGCAAGGGCAGCCACATGCAGAATGCGCCAACATAAGTCAAACGCATCCGTGGTACTTGCCGGCTCTGTGGGCGGGTGCCCAGGGATGAGTAACTTCACCTCCGGAACGCACAGCTATTCGTTTCACCGTTTGTGTTTTTCCTTTCTTGTGTTGTAAGATCCTTTCTTGTGCCTAGCTAGTTGATAGAGCTGGAAGGCTGAGCTAGCTGTCAAGTTACCTACTCAGCCGACGGCGCGCATGTTGCAGCGCAGCATGAGCTTTGGCTCGGGGCGTGCCCGCGGGCGCGGCGTCCCCTCCGTCGCGGCGGAACATGCTCCTCACCGCACGAAGCAGCTCATGAGGTCAACGTGATGTGTCTTCTGAATCTCTAGCAGCAGCTGGAGGAGGCGAGCGATTGCCGCGGAATAGAGGACCCCGTCCATACGAAGCAGCGCGTTCAGCTGGTGCAGCTGGGCAGACGAGTACGTCACATTCGCGTCGATCTCTGAGTGCACATTGCTGGCGACCGCCGTGTAGGAGGGCGTGGCTCCAGATACAGGCTTTGCACGACTGGCGGCATCGAGCCGGCGGGGCGCAGAGCCTGCGGGGGCACAGTTGCATTCCCGAGGCTGGAAGAGGCCCAGCTTGTACTCGAGCGCGCACATGCTGTGGAAGAACCAGTCACTGACACCCACAAAGAAGTAGCTTCGAGCGAGGAAGCTCTCGACCTCGTTGGCTTTGACGGCGAAAACGCTGGATCGATCGTCTGGCTTTGTGTGCGGAAGAAGGTGGTGAGCCTGCATTTCCATGACGTTGTAGCCTTGCGACGGCACTTTGCCGGCGATCATGTCGAGCTTCTCTTGCACGCTATGATAGCGGCCTCGGCGGATGTCGTGCTCAATAGCAGACCGCGCCTCCATGAGCGGATTGCGAACAAAGGTAATCAGCCGAGCATCCGACGTCGCGCCGAGAAGCCCAATGCTCAGGAGGCGATCGAACGTCCACTCGGCAGAGGCGACGCTGCACTTGCCGCAAGTGAAGTCCCTCGCGAATACGGCTTGCAAAGGCTCCCTGCCGCAGCATGTTTGCTGAAAGGCCGGGTAGCATACCGTTGTCGCAAAATCTTTGTACGTGGCGAGGCGATGGTAGACAGTCGTGCCCCCAGTTTTTGGCACGTGCACGTGGATGTACAGAGTCTGGTTGCACTTGGTTGATGACTGATAATAGTCATTCTCGTGAGTTGAGGAGAACGTTGCGTCGGCGAGTGGGCGACAGTTGCCGCAAGAGTCTAACCTCGTCATACGTGTATTTACACGGCTGGATCGACCACTGTGGGATTCTGACACTGGCGTAGTTCCCGCCACACAGAGAAGGTTTAGCACAATGTTTGCTTTGATGCGATTGAGAAAGCGCGATCTGTGCCCACCATCAGCTGTGCAATTTGACCATTTGCAAAGAGCGGTCACGGTGAAAAAGTCCACCATGGGCAAGCTGAATTGTTGTGCGCTGTCTATTGCTTGCAGATTCATTTCGCCGACGCGTGCATCCCTTCGTCGCCTCGGTAGTCGACTGGCACTCGATGTGAAGCGGCTCCCACTCACTCGCGTTGTTTCCGCTCTTCAACGCGAGAAACCATCCCGCAGCGCAGAGCTCTGAATGACGTCTGTTGTGCCGCCCCGAGAACGGGTCCTGGCGCCTCCGTCGGTTTTGATCGTCGCCCACGGGAAGCCGTCGCTGCGATTCCATAGCAGAGGAAGTTCCTTGTGCGGATATGGCATGAAAGTCACGTCGCTCCCCTCCACGGTAGTGGTATCGCTCTGCTCGGTTACGTCCAAGGCTCCTTCCGCGGCAGTGGTATCGCTGCTCTCCGTGGCTTCCTCGGCAACACGTGGTTGCCCTTTGTCCTGCGCCGCCACCCCGAAGCCAGCGTCATTCCCACCAACCAGCAGGCCCTGGCCCTGGCTTCCTCCAGAGCGAGTGGTAAGCACACGCGGCACACCAATGCAGAACAGCACGCAGACAATAATAAAGCGCCGCGGCACGAAGGACGTTAGCTGCTCACAACATCCATTGGCCGCTCACCGACCCCCATATGTTGTGCCTTGTGAAACCCAAGGACGAAGTCTTCAACTAAAAGATTGCAGCGATCGACACTTTCGTGCCATTTTTTTTAACTTCCTCCCCGATCTCCGCGAGGCCAAGAATTAGGGTGTACGTCGCCCATCCCGTGGGTCGGTCCGAGGGTGTTCCAGGAATGATCAGAATGGCGAGGGCCAGAACGTGTTACATGTACTAGTCAGAACGGACCCCAGTTGCCGTTCCCGGCAACTCAGGTTGAATATGTATTGTTTGATGTGTCACTGTGTGCCCCAACAACCCAACCCAACCCAAAAAGCACGATTCTCCTGTTGGGCCCTCGAGCCCCTCACCCTTGCCCTCGGAACACTGTGCCCGAGTCGAGGCGTGTGCTTGCCGGTCGACGGCCGCGCGCGGATTGGCATTGTGATGACGAAGGTTGCGCGCGGCCGCGGAGAGGACCTGTCGAACCAGCTGCTGCCCAAGAAGGTCGAGGAGTGGGCGCCGGGGCGGTGATGAGAAGGGCGAGAGAGTGAAGATGACTGAAAGATTTTTTGAGAGCGCCTTCGTTGTTAATAGTACAAACCCAATGGTCCTCTGCGAGCGGTCCTCCGTTGCAGTCACGCACACGCACACGCCATGCCGCACCGCGCGCCCGCCCACCGCCCCGCCCAGGCGGGAAAGAGATGAGGAGATGGGACAGCGAAGGAGGAGTACGAGCACGTATGGGAGGGTTCAGTAATGCGCCACGCTGCCCGGCGTCTCTCACTTTCCGGGACAGCCCCGCCCTTGTGAGGCGGGAGAGTGACGGCTACCCCGTACGCGCCTGTTGCTCTACCCCGACGCCGACCGCCCATTCTCCCCTCCTCGTTCCCCCCTCGAATGCTCCGGACCCCGACAAGCCGCCCGACGTTGGGCCTCTGCCCCGCACGCTCCCGCCCTTCTGCCCCTCACGCACACCCAGGCCCGACATGCACATACAAGACAAACCCGGCGTCCTGCTCTCAAAAGAAAAGAAAAAAATGGGAAGGAGGAGACCAGCGGGGGAGACTCCCCGCCTATGCAACACCCCAGAGAGGGGCTGCCATCGCCGAAGCTGTGCCTAAGCATAACTCCCAAACCCGCAGCGGCCCAGGGGGCCTTGGGGGCAGCCTGCCGGACCGCTGTTGCACGGGGCCAAGCACCGGAAGATGAGTGGAATTGATGGATTGGGCCGTTGACCGTGCCTCCCCTCTACTCGCATAATATGTGGGTAAACGAAAAAAGTAGCGCCCAATTCGTCTACGTACGGCTTAGTGTGTGGTTGGGGTGGCCTCAGGCATCCCCAAGGGAGCCTCTGCGGTGCCACATAAGCAGCTTAGTGATTGTCGAGACTTTAAGGGATTCGTTTGAAGATCTCGCAAACAAGACAGACACTAGGCACTACTATGGTCACCAGTAAACGAAAATTCGACTTTGAGGGATAATATCTCAACAGACTGGGTGAGAGCATAGCATTATTATTGCATATTAGGCCGCATAAGGTCAGACTTGACCCCACAAGCATCCAGAACCCGATGCTCCGGCTCGACTGTGCCGGCACACTGCCTCCTCGCGCACGCGGCTAGCAGGCCGTTGCGGCCCGTGGTGCACCAGAGAGAGAGGTCGACGCGTTGCCCCCGCTGGCGACCCCGCGCGGCTCAGGCCGGCCAGAAGGTGTGTGGTGACGGCACCGTGGCAGGAGTGCGGAGAAGAGCCCGCCGAACGCGAGCAGCAGATGGCCAAAGTGTGCCAGCGCGAGAGCCTCGCGAGCGGGCGCAGAAGGAGCTCGCCGTGACACGATACCGGGCGGTGGTGGTGCTCTGGCGCCTGTGCACAGTGGGCAAAGTCAGGCTGCAACAGGGCAGCACGATGGTAGTGCCCTGCTGCAGCCTGGCCTGACATGCACAGGGCGAACAGAGACACTACTATCGTCTGGCGCTCGTCACCGAATCTGGGCGAACTTCGACCGCCGCCACAGCTGGCCACGAGCACGCAGCGACAAAATGCTGACTGTACGGAAGTTGAGGCTGGTCGAGAGGAAGAGGCTGCCGTGCGAGCCGGCAGCTGGCTGGCTCGGGCGGACTGACTCCGGCGTGTTTTTTCGGCTTCTTCTTTCATAGTAGCGTATACGCTACTTTCGTTTACCCACATTCTGCGAGTATACGATTTTTTTACTGAGCACATGCGGTCTTGGGTCTGGTTGAGCCTCGTTGCCGTGGTCTCCGCCCGGATCCTCCCGCTTGCCGCCTCGAGGCGGCGGCAGCAGGATCCTCGCGAAGCGCTGCTCGCGGCGCGTGGCGGGGCCGGCATCTTCAACTCGCGGCGGCGCAGCGACGAGGAGGAGAGCAGCTTACAGCGGATCGTGCGAACGCGATCGGGCTTCTACCCGGAGGTGCTGCAGGAGCTGGAGCCGCAGGTCAGCCAGCCGGGCCGCAACTCGACCTTTTGCGTGCAGCAGGTGCAGGGCACCGGCGACTGCCTCTTCCACTCGATCGCCATCAGCATGGCGTACGACGACAACTGCACGCACGTCGACATGCACGACCCGTGGCTGGACGGGCGCGTGCGCGAGCTGAGGCAGCTGGCGGTGGACACCCTCACCGCCGACCCGAACTGCTCGCTCCATCTCGAGGGCGACCAGTCGATTACGGCGAGCGAGCTGGTCGCGGCGGCCGCCGAGCAGTACAACATGACTAGCGAGGACTACTGCTCGTCGATGCGGCGCAAGGGTGTGTGGGGCGGCGGGCCGGAGATCCTCGCGCTGGTCAACGCGATGAAGCGGCCGATCCACGTCTTTGAGCCGGTGGCCGCGTGCAACGGGACCGAGTTCCGGCTGCAGCTTTGCGGCGCGTTTGGCTCGCCAAAGTTCGACAAGTCCGGCAAGCGCGTGTGCATCATCGCCGCGGATGACCGCTTCCCAAAGTGCAAGCCCGCCGACGTCAAGCGGCACGGCGAGGGCGGCAACCACTTCCTCGCGCTGATCCCCACGCACGGGCGCGAGCTGCCGCCGTGCGAGTGAGGCCGCTGCGCCCGCGTGCGCGTCTCTCTGGACGAGGTGAGAGAGAGGGGGAGAGAGAGGTGTGGAGCCGAGCCGGGGAGCGAGGGACGGCTCGGACGGCGGGTAGGCTTTAGAAGCTCTCAGCTTGTGCTGCCGCGTACAGGGGTGCGCTACTCCTACTGGAACACCGAACTCAGCAGAAAAACCACACCGAACCACCATATCGGCGCGAAGGCGGCATCGGGCCTCACACCAGCCCCTCCACACAATGCCGAACCTGCCAGAGACGAGGTACTCCAAGCGCACGTCCGAGAGGATGAGCGCGGCCTTCTCCTCGTACGTGGCATGGGCCCGTGCGCCGCTTCATCACGTCGCGCTGATGAGGACTGGTCGGGCAGAACTCGTGCGCGTGGTCGATGATCTCGCCTTCTCGGTGGTGTCCGAGACGGCGTCGCTGCGAGTCGCGCGAGGGGGCGGCATGAGCGAGGGCGGCAGCATCTGCAGCCGCGCGCTCCCCTTGGTGACGGCAAATCGCTTTTGCTTTCGCGGCTGCAGCTGCAGCGTCACGCGCACGCCAAAATCATTGGGCTTCCGCGACCCGGCTTTGCCGATGGGCCTCGCATTGATGTTAGTATGCGGCATGCTCTCCAGGTCCGTAGCGATGCGAAGTCGACTGACTCCATCTCATTCGTGAGCAGCGCCTCTTTCTCGGAAGGGTCGACATTTCCACCCGTTTGCTAATCACCACGACCTCAGCCAGAGCCAGGCGCAGCGGTCCCTGGAATAGCTCCGATCGCGCGCAACTGGAGGACGCAGTGAGTGTCGCAAGGTTGTTCGGTGCGTCTTGTGTCAGGGTGATAAAGCCTGGCTACGCGACCATCGAGGTCGACCTGAAGCACGAGAAGGCCGCGGGCGACCGCGCGTCGGTGCAGGCGGCGGAGCGCTCGTACATCGAGCGCACCGCGCCGAAGAAGAAGGAGCTCACCAAGGAGCAGCTCGCGGCAAAGGCCGCGTCACGCAAGGCCAAGAAGGCCCGGCAGAAGGCGCGCCGGGCGGCGGAGACGGCGAGCGCGCGGCCGCGAGCGAGGCCGAGCGCGCGGACTACCCGCACGCGCAGCTACGCGAGAACGTCGAGTTCGTGATGGAGGGCCTGGAGGCTGCGGCCGCAGATCCTCCGCCGCTACCACGTGCAAGCTCTCCGAACCTGTAGTTAATTCTTCTCGCAAACTTTTGGCCGGGTTAGTTGTGCCACTGTGGCCGGGTTACATGTAGTTTTGTCAGCCCACCTGCCAACCTATGTTCCGGTGGAGCGCGACGGAGCCATGTTGTTCGGATGTGGTGAGTCGCTAACACGGGAAAATGTAGCGTGCAGGCTGGCGCTCTCTTCCTGGGCCATGAATGCCAGCACCCATGGTTCGAGGTGGACGAGCCATATTGGTCTGGTGGGACATAAAGGGCGGGATCGGTCGATCAAGCGTTCAAATGAACTACGTAAATGCGCTTGTGGAAAGTCAAATCATCGTCACAGTGAATCCAAACAACTGGGAAGGTGACTCACGGCTGGGAGAAGCCCTGGCCAGTGGAGCTGTGGTCTTGGTGGATCGGATGGTCGACCCACCTCCGCAGTACGGCCATGGACACCACTTGTATTATTACAGCTCGATACCAGACCTCTTTGAGCTGCTCGACGCCCTGGCTGACCCCCATCCAGTTCGACACCTCCATCCTGACCGTGGAACCCCAACTTCAACCGGTCATATCTTGGGCGGAATGGCACCTCAGGAGCTCATCCTGGGCGGTTTGGGGGAGTCTTGGGGGTGTACCTGAAGGTGGTAAAAAGAGTTTTGCATTGCAGCTTAACCGGGGGGCGTGCTGAGCAGCGTGAAAACAGCGGCACACAGCTTATAGGGCATTTTTTTTACAGTGTTACCAGAAAAGAAAAAAAAAGAAGGGCGCCGCAGGCGCCGGCCGGAGGCCGGGAACGGGCGGGAAGGGGAAAGGAAGGGAGTGGAAGGGAGAAGGAGGATTTAGACGCTCTCATGGCTATCCACTACCGAAGATCCTCCCATGCAGGCCAGCAAGGATGCCGGTCGCCGAGGCGCCACTGCTGGTTGCCGCCGGCTGCGCCCCCTGCTGCTCCAGCGCCGCAGCAGCCGCGTTCTCCTTTGCGCGCGCTGCCGCCCTCTTCGCCGCCCTTGCTTCTGAGTTACGTCGCGCCCTGTCGGCAGCGACCTGCTGCGACGACCGACCGCCACGCTGATCGTGCCCCCTCTTTTTGATCGGGCTGCGCCCGCTGCCACCGCTGCTGCCGCCACCGCTGCCACCGCTGCCTCCGCGCCCTCCGCGCCTTCCGCGCCCTCCGCGCCCTCCGCCACGTTGCGTACCGCGGCCGCCGCCATCACCACCTGCACTGCCTCGGCGCCGTCCACTGCCACCGCCGCCCTATAGAGGGCAAAAAGATCGATTGCGCTCTTGCCGATCCGCACCTACCTAGGCTCTTGGGTGGCGCGCCCCAGCTCTTCACAACGCCGTGTGTGCTGGCGTCCGGGTCCCAGCGGGTTTTCACGTAACAAGTACACACAACGAACCTGGTTTCCGCGCCTGGGCTCAGCCTGCTAACTAATCGATGTCGACGAGCCATGAAGGTCTTGCCGCGCCGCCAGCTGGGCTCGGCCTGCTGGTGCTTGTCGCATCAGTCGCTGTTCGCGCGGCGGCGCTCGAGCGCGTCGATGCCGCGTACATGCTGTGGTGCGGTCTCTTGCAGGACTGGAAAGCGTCGGTGGGCTGGTCACTAGCTCTGTGGGCCTTGCCGTTAGCATTGCTTCGCGAGGCAGCCACAGCCGCTGCTCTCGTTCATCTGGTCATCGACTTTGGCCTCCAAGCGACGGCCGGCATCCGGATGCACTCTGACGCGTGGGCGCTCGTCGTCGACCACCTGATCTCGGTCAGCAAGTGGCAGACGCTGCTGAAGAACGGAGCCATGGTGCCCGCCGCCGCGTGGGTCGGGCTGCTGTGCCTCATCCCGCTTGGCGTGTGCCTGCGCCTCGAGCGGTTCTGGCGGCCGCGCGTCACACTGCGCGGCGGTCTCGCCGTTGCCACCGCCACCGCCTTGGCCCTCGCCGCCGACCCGCCGTGCTGCCGCGACGGGTGCTCCGCCGAGCTGGAGCTAGCGCAGGCGCCAAACGGGCTCGCCGTCCTCCTCGACGACGCTTGGGCGGCGATCGGCCCGCATGCAGCGAGCGCCGCCGCCTCGCCGCCCCGTGACTCGGGCGCCGCATCTCTCAACTCGACCCTGAGCACGCAGCGCACGGCGCACCGCCGCCGCCGCCGCGGCGGCGGCGGCGGCGGCGGCAACACGAGCCGAAACGTTGTGCTGATCACTCTTGAGTCGGTCGGAGCAGTGCACGCCGGTCTGGTCGGCCCGGGCTTGCGCCGCACGACGATGCCGTTCCTGCACTCGCTGACGCGGCGGAGGAGGCCGCGCGTCGCGTCTGTGGTGGGGCGCCCTAGAGGCGGAGGACGCATTCTTGTCCTCCAGCTAGCGCTCGAGAGGACACGTCTTCAACTGTATTCGACCGCATTCCGCTGTATTCACTTGTGCTCGTACCCCTCGTATTCACGCGGTGCTCGGAGTACTCTGCACGACACCGCCTTCCCGCCCTGAGGCTGGCGCATTCAGCACGGACCTTAAGGTAGGTGGAGGACGTGTACGCGAGCGAGCCGAACACGCTCCACGCCTTTTACGCGTCGCATTGCGGCCTGCGGCCGTACCTCGGCGTGCGGCGCGCGGAGTACGAAGTGGCTCGCTACCACAACGCGTGCTTGCCGACGCTGCTGCGGCGGGGCGGCATCCACTCGGCGCTCTACTCGACGTCTCGCCTCTCGTTCCAGCGCGACCTCGGCTTCGACTCGGTCTGGTCGTCGATGCTGACTGACGAGGCGAGCAGCCGCCCCACCTACAACTTCCTCGGCCACGACGACTTTTCGGGCTTGCACGCCATCGAGACCTTCGTGCGCACGGTCGGCGCGCAGCAGCGCTTCTTCCTCTCCCTCCTCACGCTCAACACCCACTCGCCGTACACGCCGTCGGACCATCCGGCTGGCACCAAGCTGCTCTGGGGCTGCGACCGGCTCTGGCAGCGCGGCGGCCGCCTCGGCAACGACACGAACTTTAGCGTGCCGCTGCCTCGGCCCACAAACTACAGCGAGCGGGCGCTACGCGCCGCGACCGGCTCAATAGAGGGCGCGCGCGAGGCAGACCCGCCGAGCCGATCGGACAAGGTCAAGGCGGCGATGGAAAGGGACGCCTCCGCGTACGCGCGCGAGCTGCGGTGCGCCGACTCGTACTTGCAGGCGGTGTGGCAGATCCTGGAGCGCGCGGGCTTGCTCGAGGACACGACGGTGCTAATCAGCGCCGACCACGGCGAGGGCTTCATGCAGAGCCACCACTCCGACGCGGGGCACGGCGGCGCGGTCTACGACACGCAGGTGCGCATCCCGCTCGTCATCGCCGGCGCCGGCGCCGACGCGCTGCCTGCGAGGGTGGGCGGCGTTTGGAGCGAAACCGCCATCGCGCCGACCGTGCTCGAGATGATGGGAATGCCGCCCCACCCCCTCGCCGGCTCCGCCGCACTCCAGAGTATCATCGACCTGGAGGGAGGAGGCGACGGGGACGAGGAGCTCGAGCAGTCGGATCTGCTCGGGGCAAGTCTCGTCTCGCGCTGGCGCGATCCGCCCTCGCGCGCATACATGAGCTGCGCCTTTGAGAGCTCCTGCGTCGGGCTGCGGCGGCCGCTCACCAAGTACGTGTGGCGCGGCTCAGGGCGGGGCGACGGGGCGGGCGGCCACCTCGAGGTCTTCTACAGGGGCGACACATACGAGGAGATAGACTTGGCCTCCCAGCTGGACGCCGCCGAGCGGCGCGAGGTGGTGAGCAGCATGCTGCGCTGGGCGCGCGCGGTGAACGCGCTGCATGAGGGGCCGAGGGTGGAGAATCACGTCTGCCCGTTCGACTCGCCCTTCCGGTTTATCTTCCTCTTCACGCACTACACGCACTGCTGCCCCGTCAAGCCGACGAGCGTCCAGTACGACATGTACCGCAGAAGGTTCCAACGGTGTCCTAAGCCGCACACGCCAGTGCAGTGCAGCACGCCCCCGTGCGTCGACGACAGGAAGGCGGTCGCTGCATACATGCAAAGGGCGCGGAAGGAGGCGCAGGCTGCGGCGGACGCCCTGCGAAAGGAGCGGATAGGAAGACGAGCAGCCCGGGCGGCGCGAACGCAGGCGGGGCAGGCAGGAGAGGCCAGCGAGTCGCACCTCCCCTCCCTCGGGCGGGGCCGCTCCGGGCCCGCAGCACCAAAGCGCAGATATCTGCCCAAGCGCGGAGACGAGCGGTCCCACGTTCCCGACGACGCAGCAGGCGGTGCAGTAATACGGCACCACGCTGCCGCTCCCGCAGCAGCCCTCCGCCGGCCGCACGCGGAAGCGCGCCCGCCCGCCCGAGCCCGCCGGCACATACCCGCCCCCGCCGCCTCCTTCCGAAAGGCCGACTCTCGTACGCGGCCTCCGCCCGCCAAGCCGGTTGCGCCAGACCGACGAGGCAGCAGCGATGGCTTCAGTCAGGACTCGCGCGGCCGATGGCGCGCCGGCGGCGGCAGGGCGCCGACGCCGGAACAGTGCGAGAGGTGTCGGCAGCAGCACCCCACCCGCCGTGACTGTCTCGACTGCCCCCCGCGGCGTGGCGGGTCGAAGGAGGCGGGTGTTCTCCGCGTGCACGGCGACGTGCGCGCGTCTGAGGCCAAGGAGGGGAGGAGGCGCCGCGCAGCACGGGGGACGCGCGACTCCGCCGTGACGGCTCAAGTGACGGCGCTGAGGCAGGCGATCAAGGAGACGACGGCGGCCTTGAACGCGTCGGCGGCGGCCGTGCCCGGAGAACTGGGGGAGCGGATGGCGCTGATGCAGTACCTGAAGGGGCACCCGGACAGCCTCCTGCAGGCGGCGATAGAGCAGCACGTACAGACGGGGATGGGGATTAAGTCCGCCCTCACCGCTGGCATCGAGGACTACCGCAGAATGAATCTCTCCATCAGAGAGCGGGGCTTATAACATACAAGAGAGTCTGATGAGAAGAGAGGCTGATCGGTACGGGCTATTTATAGATTGTTATTTTGTGTATCGGTGCGCACCGCCGTCTCAATATATCTATAGAGCTAAACGGCCCTCTCCCTTCGCGCTCCCCGACGACGGGCGGGGGCTCAGGGCACAGGGGGGACACAGACGCGCGCGCAAAAAAGCAAACGGGACGGCCTGCGCAGCCTCTAACTATCAATGTGCGCTCTGCCGTGGGATGGGGGGGAGGGGGGCGTGGGTGCCAGGGCCGTCGCAGCACGGGGGCGATTATATGCATAGCGAGACGAGGGAGGGAGCAGGACTTTTGCGGAGATCAGCAGGAGGACGTACGAAGAATATTAGGAGCAGCAGGAACCCGATCGAGGGACCATGTGGAAGACGGCCAGTGCTAGTCCCCACGATCGCGGATCGGGAGCACGGGAGCGGACGCGACCCCCGGCGTGTACGGCTCTAGTCGCCGACCCACGGCACCCACAAAGAACCCTGCACAAAGATAGCCATCGCACGGGCGGGGACCTGTTCCTTTTCGACGCGCGGTATGGAGCACGCGCGCTGCCCGGCATGCCTGCAGCATCCAAACGAGACGCACGGCGTCGCTCAGCCGTGTCCACGCGGCTTCGCTCCTGTCCTAACCGGCGCCATCTGGGCGGCTGCTGCGGAGCTGCTGCCGGCGGTGCGGCAACTGGCCGACAGATACAACGCTCAGGGCACCCGCCGGCGATTCACTGGAAAGGAACGAAGGCGCCGCTGTCGGCGATTCACCGCCGTTCGTTCCCGTCTCTCAAGCTGGCTACACCGTCCATGGACGAGGGAGACGTCGCCTCCTCTTTCGTCCCGGGCACTGTTCGCGCCGGAAGGCACCGTACACTGCGAAGTACATTAGCCTTCATCTCTCCTACCGCCGGCCGGGAGTGCAGCTTTCGCCATCGCTGAGTGAGTTTATCCTCGACTTTGGCACCTGCGAAGTAATGAACAACATGCAGTACGTCATATGCAATGGCGCTATATGACAGCCCTGCGATGGGCGTCCTCGACGCAGACGAGGCGGAGCTCATCTGCACGGCGCAGATCGCCGACTTTCTCTCTCTCCCTGCGCGAGTGGTTGCGCCACCGTGGATGAGGCATATGGGCTGGGCAGGGGAGTTGGTAGAGGAGGTCGACTGAGGGCGCGAGGCCGCCAATCGTCACAGTCTGCTGCTGACTGTCGGTCGCTGACTGGTTGCGCATTGCGCTGGCCGCGCAGCGGCCTTTAGAAAATTTTGGCCGCAGGCCTAGGTTTTGAAAGATCAGGAGAATAAGCGCCGGTGAGTCTTTCAGAAGCTGCCGTTTGCGGCTTCCTAAGTCAATTTTTCGAGAGGAACGTTTTGGCTGAGCTATAACGGCTCCAAAGTCGCGCGATCATCGAGTTTTGAGTCAATAATTATGAAAGGAAAGGGCTGGCGAGAATTATAGCTCAGCCAATCGATTCAGCGTGCTCTGAAACGCCCAAAACCGTCGAGTTTTTCACCGTGGTCCAAACAGAGAGCTTAATATTTTGATTTTCTTGGCCACGGCCACGATTACCCGTCACTCGCTCTGTACTATGTGTACTCGTCGATGACCTTCACCTTCCTGCCGTACTGCGCGTACTGCCTCGTCCTCTACTACGGTATCGGGCACCAACCGTGCCGCGGCGAACTCTGCGTTGTGGGTTGTGCGTGGTAGAAGCTAGAGACGCACTATTTTTCACCCTAGAATTGGTGCTAAAAAGAGAAACTGTGATAGTCAGATACACGGGGCAAAAACCAATATCGCAAAACATACGCGAAGACCGAAGTGATCAAATGGCAATGAATGGGGGGCGGACGACGGCGGGAGGAAGTTTGAGCAGGAAAACGCGTTGCCTGAGAGTGTGTCTGTCTGCAAAGGCGCAGACGGCCGACGCGCGTGCAATGAGAACCTGAGACCGTGGAAGCGCAGAAAGCCGCCGTGGCGAGGCCAGTGCTTGCTACCGTCGAGGCTGCCCGTCATGACACACACAGCGTTGCATGTCCGCCGGAACCGATTCACCCGCGTCGCTGCATGTGACCTACCTGCGCCTCATTGAAGGAGTGTCCATCGACACTGACTCTGTGGATCGTCCCGGCAGCCTCCGCCTCGGCCAATCCTGCCTTGAAGGCCTTGAATGGCTCGCTCTGCTGGTGGGTGGCCAAGTCTGCCTTAGTCGCATATCGCTCAAACACGCACGCCACACATTCATCCTTGTCGGAGAGGAGGAGGTCGTAAGCGAGTGTGTTGGGCTCGTTTGCCGTCACCCACTCTGCCAGCGGTCGGAACAGCTCACCGAACCGGTCCCTCTCTGCGGCCGAGCCAAAGGTCATCTTTATGGAGAGCACCCAGCCCATGTGTCTCTCACGCCAGGTGTTTGGCAGTCTGGGAAAAAGAAAGAAACTTGGCATACGTGTTTGTTCCTCCTTTCCTCGGGCGCATACTTTTTCTATATTCACACATACTATACTGTTTTCACACCGATCCTAATACGCGATCGCGCAGGATATGCCATGTCCCACTTGCGTTTGTTTTTTTCTGTTTGATGCGTTTTAAAATCAATGTGTGCGGCCAACAATACACCGGCGATCATTTTTTTAAAGACGCTCCTGTTCATAGTCTGCGCAACCCTAGAAAGCTCCATTTTCTTCTTTTCAGCACACGCTGGCACAACAAATGACGTGTGAGTGCGTTAGAGTTGTTTGGGCGTGTGAGTGCGTTAGAGTTGTTTGGTATTGCTAACAATCTCTCTCTCGTGTGCGATCGGCCCCAGTCTCGAACTGGCAGCCACTATCTCACCGGAGGTACCATGTCCGAGGAGGCCACCGGCCAAAAGCGCAGGCTTGGATGGTGAAATTCACTCAGCACACCTAGGCCCCTTACAGGTTTGTAATAGGAAACAGCGTTGTTTCATAACATCGAAGGCTAAGCTAAAAGTAAAAAAAGACGCCAGAAATCCGTAATGGCATCGCCGGGCACCTCCTCATCCCACGCCGCACTGGTCAAGGCGGCGTTGGAGAGCGCGCGTGCCAAGGGCCCCCTGTCCGAGCATATTGGCGCGATGAAGACCATACTGTACAGCGACGGCGCTGCAGCGGCGGCGGCGCGGCCGGGCGACAGCCTCACGCAGGCGGTGCTCGCCACAGAGCTGCTGGCGGAGCTGATCGTCAACCTGCCCGACCTCGAGTTCGAGTGCCGTAAGGACGTGACGATGGTGTTCTCCAATCTGCTCCGCCGCCAATCGGCTGAAAAGGCTCACTCCACATCACCTC
>NW_005197320.1:21276-23372 GCF_000372725.1 Emiliania huxleyi CCMP1516
ATATCTCCCCATATCTCCCCACATCTCCCCACATCTCCCTGGTAGCCTCGTCAACGTCCTCGCTCTCACAACAGCACACAGACGCTGTGCCTCCGCCCCACCACCTCCGCCCTTCTCTCCTGTCACGAGCTCCCAATCCCGCAGATTTGCTACCTCACTGACCACAGGAACGAACCCACGCTCAATTCGATACTCTGGAGGTATGGTACTAGGCGCAGTACGACGACTTCTTCGCCCAGTACCACCTGCTGCTCCGCTCGGAAAACTACGTCACCAAGCGGCAGTCCCTCAAGCTGCTCTCCCTAGATGCCCAGTCAGTCAGTCAGTGTTACACACGTCCTAGCATGGACGACGGGGCACACGCACTCGCGGAACACAGGGCATTACACACGAGGCGTTGTGTGCGTTCTCAGGGAAAGGCATCACCACAGACAAAAGTTTAGTCAGAGGGGCAGCAGTGGGGACCCCCACTCACGACCCTAGATGCCCCGTAGGGATAGACAATTAGGAATTACACACATCAGCAATCGCCATTAGGGCTACACACATACCCCCCCTCACGTCGGTGCATCCGCTGCGTCGGCTGCTCTCCGACCGCGCCCTCCCCATATCTCCCCATATCTCCCCATATCTCCCCATATCTCCCCATATCTCCCATATCTCACGTAGGCTGCTCTCCGACCTGCTGCTCGACCGCTCCAACTTCGCGACGATGACGAGGTATGCCACTCTACTCTCGCCCACTCTCGCCCACTCTCGCCCACTCTCGCCCACTCTCTCGCCCACTCTCGCCCACTCTCTCGCCCACTCTCTCGCCCACTCTTGGCCACTCTCGGCTACCTCGCAGCCTCCACGACGCCGGGTCCGCCGACGGTAGGTACATCACCTCCACCGACCACCTCAAGACCATCATGAACCTGCTCCGCGACGGCTCGGCCACCATACAGATGGAGGCGCCACGGCGCCCTCGCTGCACCTCGGCTGCACCTCGGCTGCACCTCGGCTGCACCTCGACTGCACCTCGGCTGCATCTCGGCTACACCTCGGCTGCACCTCGGCCAGGCGTTCCACGTCTTCAAGATCTACGTTGCCAACCCGAACAAGGGCGCCGCGGTGCACGACCTCCTCCTGCGCAACAAGGAGCGGCTGCAGGCCTTCCTTGCCGCGTTCCAAAACGACCGCGCCGACGAGCAGTTCGCGGAGGAGAAGCGTTTCGTCATGGACGAGATTGCGCGGCTAGAGCCGCGCTGAGGGGTGAGCGTGGGCGAGGCTGGTGGGTGGGGCTGGCTCGGCGAGGAAAGAGGCAAGAGGAAAGTTGGTTGGTGATGCTAGAGAAGAAAATGTGATTATATGCGTGTATATCGACGGCTACAGTACTCCGATGCCCCGGGCCGACCCGTCCTAGCGCACCTTCCACCTACGGCTTTAGGCCTCTCCTAAAGCCGTACCCGCGACGGTGGGGCACGTGGCTTCCAGTTATTCCACGTCTCGCTCACGCGGCTCACTTGGTCTTGGAGCACTTGGAGTGCGGTCAGTAACCTCACGCCCAGGACCGGGGAGCTGAGAAGCGCACCCAGTTGGCCGGACGCTCGGCATCGGGCTACGGGCTAGAGTGTAGAGAGAGCCCTGACCCCTAGGGGGGGTGCGCGGTCGCAGGGCCATAACACGGGTCTCCGAGGGATAGTACCGCGCTCCGGGTTTCCCCTAGCAGCAGAACGCACCCTCTACTCGGAGCTAGTAATATGAGAATACTCTCCGAGGGTTGGTTCTGCGCTTTGGGTTGCCCCTAGCTGCGGAACGCCCCCTCTACTCGGAGCTAGTGGACACGGACACGACACCTAGTGATACGAGAATACGTACCGCCCCCACGCAACTACTCGACGATAATACGAGAATACGCAGCTGCGAGACGCCTGGAGCGGGCTCAAGTTCATATAGAGATCGCGTAGAGGCCTAGGTAAGATCATGAAATGCTCACTCAATGAATGATTGTAGTGATTACTCATTGCGCGCGTGCAGGCCGGGGAGGGCGAAGCGGGTCGGGTCCGCCTCGCGCCTGGGGAGATACGGTGCGATGAGTAAGAGGATGAAAGGAG
>NW_005197320.1:40321-42248 GCF_000372725.1 Emiliania huxleyi CCMP1516
ACCGTAAGCGCGGCCAGCCCCTCGCGAAATGTAGGATATCTCGGCTCCCAGCCGAGGACGCGCTTAGCCTTGCCATTCGCGACCCGGCGATTCTCCGCGAAAAAGCCGCGCGCCATGGGCGACAGTTTCGCCTCTTCGATGGTCTGGAGCGGGGGAGGGGTGACGATTAGCACCTGACAGGCCTCCTGGATTAGGGCATTTTGGCTGGTTGGGAGATCGTCGGCGAGGTTGTAGGGGGCCGGAAGTGTATTGTTCCCTATGGGGGGGGGGGGGCAGGGCCCGGATTCGCCGACGGCCCCGCTTCTCCCCCCTCCCGCTCAGCATCAGGCCGTAAATTGCCCAGGAGTCGGGTCGCCTCCCCCCTCGCCCGGTCCTTCTCGATTCGGTCCCGCACCGCCCGGATATCAAAGGCCGAGTTGTGTTCAGACAGCGGGCCCGCCGATGCCACCCGCCTCTTCACACAGCAGGCGTACGCCTTCAGCGCCTGCCCCCCCGACTGTGTCGGCCCCGGTGCGATGTCGTTGACGAGGTAGTCCTCCCCTTCCCACCGGAAAACCTGTCCAAGGAGGTCCGTCGAGCCAACCAGTCGTTTAGCCAGGCCCCGCACCTCTCGTGCCTGTACTGGCCTGAGCACGCCGGTGCTGGCCGCGAACGACAAACCGATCGCCCTAAGTTCCGCCAGGATCGCCTTCTCGCCCGCCACCGCGGCCTCTTGGTCCCTCTCGGCTTCTCGGATCGCATCCCGTCGTTGTCTCACCCTGTCTGCTGCCGGTACGAACCTCACCGGGCTGTCTCGTGTCCTTTGTGGCAGAGTCCGTGTCGGGGGAGGCCGACCCGCAGGTGCAGCCCCGGCTCGGGATGCGCTCGCCTGTTGCGGCGACTGTCCCCCCCTCGCCACCAACCCGCCTCCTTTCCTCCTCTTCTCAGGGTCTGCTCGTTGGACGTTGCCTAGAATCTACGCTCGTTGCGTGTCTGCTGAATTCCACCGACATCCGACTGGTCGCTTCCCTAGTCACTTTGCCGTGTCAAGTGTCATGCGACATGCGAGAAATGAAAAATGACGAGCCGTCAGCGAGCAGCGGGGCAGGGAGCCCCACGGCATTTCAAAGTGCAAGCAGCAAGCACTGGCCCGGTGCACGTGGGTGAGCAGCCTGCCCCTCCCTCCCGACAAACCAACTCCCGCACACACACAATCGCAGAGTCTGGCCATCGAATGACTCCGAAATGGATGACGCCATCGAGCAACAATGGACATCCCCTCGATGTCGTCGTCCTTGCCGGAAGGGGCAGCGCACGCGCCTCTGAAGATCGAGGCGCGTGGCTCAAAGCCGGCGCTGCGCGGGTTCGTGCCCATCCGACTATGGTCTACTTTTCCATTCTTTGATGCCGTGGTCGTGGGGGTCACCCACGACTCGCACGAAGTAGGCGGCGCGCAAATAAATAAATAAATAAAAACCACCCTCTCCGCCACCCCCACCCCCACCACTGCCCTCTCCACCTCCACCAAGCCCTCCGCCCTCACCTCCGCCTCCCTCTCCGCCACCACCATCTCCGCCGCCGCCCTCTCCGCCATCGCCCTCTCCGCCGCCACCCTCTCCGCCTCCCCCGTCGCCGCCGCCGCCCTCTCCACCACCACCTTGTCTTCCGCCGTCATCTTCTCCGCCGCCAAGGCCGCTCCCTTCTCCGTGAGGACCTGTGTTCGTGCGTGGTGAGCAGCGGCGTTCTACTAGCTCCGACCAGAGGGGGCGTTCTGAAGTTAAGGGGAAACCCGGTACACGGTCACGGAGCCAACCCTCGGAGACCCGTGTTTACTTTACGGCCCTTTCCCTGCGAACGCGCACCCCCCAGGGCTAGGGTTCTCTAGCCCGCAACCCGATATACTCGAGTACCGATCGTCTGGCCCGCTGGGTGCGCTTCTTAGCTCCCC
>NW_005197320.1:43590-44995 GCF_000372725.1 Emiliania huxleyi CCMP1516
GAGCTGCAGTGACGAGCACGCCCAGAATGCACTGATCGGAAGCAGTGCGCGTGCAAAGCGTCGCGCGAACGACTCGCGCCGGCCCGCCTCGTGGGCGCGCTATATCTTGCGTGGGTATGCCGTACACACAGCACTACTTTCCGAAGCTCGGAGCAGCGCGCTCTTTGTCAGCGTGGCCGCCGACCTGCTCCTGGAAGGCGTCGATGCTGTCCTGGTCCTCTAATCCTGCATCATCAACTGTGTGATCGGGATTGAGGCGCTCGCCGTCAAACACGAAGCGAAATGAGTCGACCGGCTGCCCCTGCCGGTCAGCATAGGCCTGCATCATTTTCGAGAGCTTCGTCGTCGATTTGAGGGCGAAGTGGATCTCCTCCCCGCCCTGGTTCTTCACCCGGACATTGATCTTGTTCACCTCAGGCTTGGCTTCGTCCGCCATCCGTGTAACAAGACGTGCAGGGGTTTTTTGGGGGAAGGCGCCTTCGCGCCGCCCGGCGCCGGAAGAATTCTTAAACGCGGTGATAGTACTAGCACGCGCCAGTTCGCACCTGTGTCGAGCCTGTCTGCTGTGAGAGAGAGTTCTTTTGTTTAAATTCTTAAAACACAAGCCTCTCTCACAGCACACTGGCACGACAAGGGCGCGGACTGGCGCGGACTGGTAGGGTGCCGGGTACTTGGCGCCATTCACCCAAAGCGATCTGGTTGCTATCCATCCAGAGAGAGAGAGATTTTTTCTTTTAGAGAGCGCCTTCGTTGTTAACGCTCATTTTTTAGAGACGGCTCTCGAGCTCGACGCGAACGGAGGTTTCCGGACGAGACTCAAGAACGTCAATGAGGGCTGCGAGAGAGAGCCTCGGGTGTGGCGCTACCATCGCTGGGATAGCTTCACATGCGCGAAGATGAAAGAGGGAATAGTCGTTGGATGCCTGCTCAAGGTGAGTGCTATGGCGAGCGATGACAATTGACGAAGGGTTCGCGCTCAGCGTGACGAGCAAACTCAGGGAGTTCATGGCGCTCGGATACCCTGCACACGTGCTCAACGGGGTGATCGGACGCGCGTTTGCTCGGACAAAGGACGAACGGCTCCTACGAGCAAGACAGTGTTCGCAGTGGTGAGGAGGTTTCTTGCAAAACCCTTACCCAGACGAACCAAAAAATCCAAAAAGACAGACAAATGTATTGTGTCGGGCTACCGTCCAAAGGCGGGTGTAGTCGACCAAGGGACCACGAATCTGGTCTGTCGACAGCACGAATTTGGGATGGGACACCTTCGGGACCCGGCTGCGTGCTACTTGGATAGCACGCTTTCGGAGTACCGACGGCTAAGGCCGAGGCAGAAAAGGTTTCTGTTTTTTTTTCTCCGCTTTTCTTCACAGGATTTTCCTGTGAAGAGAGACGTAGAGAAACT
>NW_005197319.1:0-1474 GCF_000372725.1 Emiliania huxleyi CCMP1516
CCGCCGTCGTCACTGTACTCGCCGCCCTCGTCTCCACGGAGTGAACGAACACTGATGCTGGCATCTCACCCTGCAGGACTGGGAGGGGCTGGCCCACCTTGCAGAGCACGTGACGCTCGCCTCCGCCGCGGGTGTGCGGCTGACGGAGTGGGTCGACGAGCGGGAGGGCGAGGTACGGCGAGATATGGGGAGATATGGGGAGATATGGGGAGATATGGGTCGACGAGCGGGAGGGCGAGGTATGGCGAGGTATGGCGAGATATGGGGAGATATGGGGAGATATGGGTCGACGAGCGGGAGGGCGAGGTCCGAGAGTACCCGAGATTACCCGAGATTACCCGAGATCACCCGAGAGTGGGTCGACGAGCGGGAGGGCGAGGTCCGCGGCGTCAGAAGCAAGAGACGACCCGACGGGAGTCAGAGAGGCGACGCACACACACACCACACAAAGTCAGACCAGCGGCTGGGACACTGGACTGGTGGTGGCGGCGGTATGGGAGGACGCTGGACGGGTGGTGGCGGCGAGGGTGGCCTTCAGTCCAGTGGTCAACGGGGTGCCGTGCGTGCGAGCAGGTGAACGGCTTCACGGAGGAGGAGAGGACGACCTTCACCTTTCAGCTGGGCAGGCAACTTCGTAGACACCTCCTGGACCCCTCCTGGACACCTCCTAGACACCTCCTGGACACCTCCTGGACACCTCCTAGACACCTCCTAGACACCTCCTAGACACCTCCGAGACACCTCCTTGACACCTCCTAGACACCTCCTAGACACCTCCTAGACACTTCCTAGACACCTCCTAGACACCTCCCAGACACCTCCCAGACACCTCCTGGACACCTCCCAGACACCTCCTGGACACCTCCTAGATAGACACCTCCTAGACACCTCCTAGACACCTCCCAGACACCTCCTAGACACTTCCTAGACACTTCCTAGACACTTCCTAGACACTTCCTAGACACTTCTTCAGCGTGGGCAGGCCGGACGAGCCGAGGGGCGAGGCCGAGGAGGCGGCGGACGTGAGCCAGCTCTGCGCGCTCGTCGCCGACCTCTTCGACTGCTGGCGCGAGATTACCCGAGATTACCCGAGATTACCCGAGATTACCTCTTCGACTGCTGGCGCGAGATTCCCCGAGATTTCCCGAGATTACCCGAGATTACCTCTTCGACTGCTGGCGCGAGATTACCCGAGATTTCCCGAGATTACCCGAGATTACCTCTTCGACTGCTGGCGCGAGATTACCCGAGATTTCCCGAGATTACCCGAGATTACCTCTTCGACTGCTGGCGCGAGATTACCCGAGATTACCCGAGATTACCCGAGAATACCTCTTCGACTGCTGGCGCGCCTCGCCCCGCTGCCCGACGATGCGGTATGGAGCCTCAAGGTCGCTTGTCTCATGATCCTGAGGCGCGCCTCGCCGCTGCCCGCCGACGAGGCCGTGGTGCGGGAGGAGATCCGGCGAGTCGA
>NW_005197318.1:0-1474 GCF_000372725.1 Emiliania huxleyi CCMP1516
GATTCAGCAGCTGGTGACTGCGTGGGGTGCTCCGGGCGCGGACCGTACCATCTTCATCCCCGAGGACAGGCTGCGCAGCAGCCCGCTGCCGCAGCTTCAGACAAAGCGCTGCTATCACCTCTACCATTCGGCCAGCAATCCGTGTGCGGCCGCGATCGCCGCCGATTTGGAGGCGCAGTTTGTGTCGCCGAACCACTCGGGGCTGCGGACAACGGCCGAACCGGAGCACCTTCGCCACGATGCCTGCGCCGCGTTTTTGCTCTACCTGAACGCCGAAACTTTCGCGCCGGGGGCGCGCGCCGACACGCTCGTCAGCGAGCTGGAGGCGGCGCTGGAGGCGGGCACCGGGCTGCTGCTGGCGCACGAGCGGCGCGACGGCTGGCGCCGGCTCACGTTCGACGAGATCATCGTCGCGACACCGGAGGGGCTCAGGACGGCCGGCGCGTACCGGCGCATCGCGACAGCCCTGCACGGCGGGCGGCACTATGCGGTCTCGCTGAGGCTGCTGCTGGACGAGCTCGACCTCCTGATCCGGCGGCCCGTCAGGAGCCACTCGCTGCTGGGCACCGTGCTCCGAAAGACCAGTGAGGCGGGCTCATCATCGGGTGACCTGATGCGCCGACGAAAGCGGGAGAGCCCCCGCTTGGGGAGCAGCTCGGTGTAGGTAGGTGTATGTTAGCCAGAGTTCTGACTGTGGTGGGGGCATGTGCATGTCGTTTCATGTCCATCATGTCTGTACGTTTGCTCGTGTCGAGCCGTGTTTTTCCAGGACAAACACATACAGTGGTGAACGGACACTGAGAACGGCGACACACACACGGAGCCGGAGAGCCGGTCCCCTCGCGGGTGACCTCTTGTCACGATGCTCGCCATGGCGCATGGGGCAAGAAAGTGCCCCCCCCAGCCCCAAAAAGCGTTGAGTTTGCGGCTATTGCTCAAAACTGTGGGAGAGAAGGCCTACATATTATGACTGTACCCATGACCCTGGTGCATGAGGTCTGCGGGTCCGGACATATCGCGGTCGTTGGCGCCGATGATGACCTCCGTAATGCCCTCGCAATCGCCTCTGGATAGGAAGAGCAAGCACCAAGAGGCCCGTCCCGGGTGAAAAGAAAGGAAGCGACGGCGGCACGTCAATACAAACGAGGGATGTGGGCATGGAGATGTACAATGTGGGAGAAGGACGGGTCCCCAACTCGCAGAGCAAGCATCTTGGAAGGACGACAGTACGACTGGACTCTGCGTTTCTTTTGATGTCGTCGCTGTCTCTCCTCGACTCGACTGTCTCTGTGCTTGTGAGAGAGATTTTTGGTGTGTTGTGGCTTGTGCGCATGCTTGTGCGACACTTGGTAAAGAAAGAAAGAAAGAAAACGAACAACCCAAGGGAGGGATGGGAGGACGGCACGCCGCCACCACACAGGGATTTTAAGGAGAGGGGTGTGGTGCGCTAGCCGTCGCCTACCCTTGGCGTCCG
>NW_005197317.1:0-1474 GCF_000372725.1 Emiliania huxleyi CCMP1516
GAGATGCCTTCTTCTCATGCCACGGACTATGCCTTCTCGCGCTTCCACAAAGCAGAAGCTGTGATTGACCCAGATCCGCTGCTAGCGCTCGGTGCGAGCGCTGCCACCGTGCAGGACGTATAGTCGTGGAGCCCCGCGCCGGGCGGCTGGGGAGCCTATCTCACCAAAAGCACAACCCCGGACCAAGAGCACGCACACAACATAGGACCTGTTCCTTTTACCATCTCCAGTAGAGGTGTCCGTTTTTATTTATTAGGGAGTGGACATCACTAGGGGCCCCAGACCTGCGTGCTGTGAGGTCTGTGTGTGTGGAAGCCTAAGCGTGTGCGGCCAGGCCGACGTAGCTCGACTCGACCCGCGCTGGAGCGAGCGGCTGCGTGGGAGCAGAGCTCGCGCGGCGCCACGCCCTCGCAATTTGGACGACCGCGAGCGCAGCAAGGGCGGCGAGGGCGACTCCTGCGGCAGCTATCCACGCCGCCAGAGGCTGATCGTGCTCGTCACTAATTTCTATTGGCGCGGCGCGCAGCTTGGCGGTCGCGCTCTGCAGCAGAGTCACCGACGAGTCGGTCCGCGTGACTCCTCGGCGCTCGGGTCCCGGACCGTTCTCACCCATCCATAAACTCAGTTTGGCCTCACTAAAGCGAGTAGGAAAATTTTATAAATTAGCTAAAATTCTTTTTTCCTCAGTGCTCCGAAGCTGAAAGCAGGCGGTCCTCATGGGCTGCGGGATGAGCAAGCCAGCTGCAGCAACGGGCCCTTGGCAGCCAGCTGCAGAAGCGGACCCTTGGCAGCAGCTCACAATGCTCGAAGAGGCCACGAGGGCCTCTGCTACCGCTGCAGCCTCGCTGCCCAAGCTCACCGCCGCCGACCACAAGGGCATCCCGCTGCTGGCGGCCCTCGACGAGGCGCTCGTCGCCGCCCTCCGCTCGGGCGCCATCAAGCTGCTCCGCGCCGAGTTCCTGCGCGCCGACGGCTCCGAGGCAATGCTGCCCGAGCTCCTCCGCCGGCAAGGGCTGGAGCAGATGGAGGCGGAGCGAGGCATTCAAGTCTTCCTCACGCCAGAGGAGGCTGTTGCGGCGCTGCGTTCGCTGAGCCGCGAAGTCGCCGGGCTGACCTACGGCTGGGCCTCGCCGGACCACCCCGACGTGACCGGAGAGTATCTGGCGAACGTGCGGCGCTTCCTGCGCCACCCGCTCGGCGAGCACGTGACCGCCCTCTTCTGGGAGTGCGCCGCCGCCCCAGACCCACCCCAGACCCAGTGGCTGCGCTGCGTGGGAGGACAGGCGTTCCCTCTGCGCCTATCCCTCACTGTCGCTTCTCTCATATTCTGCCGCCCCCCCCACCCCCCCGCCCCCCCCCCCGTGCGCCCCCCCTCCGCAGCTTCTCCTCGCTCCCGCAAAAGCCAAGGACGGCGGCAGAGGACGAGTTCTTCTATCAAGCGCTCAAGGTCCGCGCCGCCTTCTCCCCGCCGCCC
>NW_005197316.1:0-1474 GCF_000372725.1 Emiliania huxleyi CCMP1516
CGCCGGCGAGCACCTCCTACCTCTCCTCGCCCGGCTGCTCCCTTGCCCCGTCGCCCGCCGCGCCCTCGCCCGGCCTCAAGAGCTTGGCGGCCTTTGTCCGCCAGCTCAAGGCGTGGGACGAGGCGTGCGCCGACGGCCGCTCGTCGTGCTGGTTCGAGACGGAGGGCGACCTCCCGCGGCTGGCCGGGGAGGCGCTGCTGGCCGAGGCGGCCGCGACGGGCGCGAGGCGGATCGCCTTTGACGCCGTCGCGGCGCGTCTCGAGGCGACCGCGGCGCCGCCGCCGCCTCTCGGCACCGCTTTGGCCGCGTGGCCCACGGGATGGGGCATCGAGGAGGGCAACTTCTGCGGGCTGGCGCACTGGGCTGTGGAGGTGTGGCACGCGGCCGGGTCGGTCGACGCGAGCCGGTGGCAGGTCGAGGCTGACGGAGGGCGCCTCTTCTTTGTGCGGGTCGCGGAAAAGGCCGCATAATCGCGCTCTCCGCCGAGGCCCGCCTCGGCGACGGCGCTCGCCGCGCAGCAGCAGGCCAGCAGCAGTAGCAGCAGCAGCAGCAGCACGTGATTCTTGACACATGATTACACTACACAGTCCTCCCTTCGGTTGTCGTTTCGACCCTGTTTTTTCTTCTATCGCAGCGCACTCGCATCTGTGAGCCTAGCGCAGCGCGAACTCGCCGTCTGAGCCTAGCGCAGCGCGAACTCGCTCTGAGCCTAGCGCAGCGCCTCGGAAAACACCATTTTGGCTCGCCAACAAGCCCTCCGCGCCCCCACACCGTTAGGATAATACATTTTCATCTTTTTTCGCTTCGCTGCGCGGCCTGGGGATAGGTAGGTAGGTAGGGCGTTTTGGCGCGAGTCAGTAGGTAGGTAGGTAGAAAGGTGAAGAACAGCCAGGCTCGGACTGGACACCAACGCGGTATGGGTGGACGCTAGACAGATGATGACGACACGCACGAGCGACACACAGACACAAACAAGCTCACAAGACACACAGCCAGCTGGCTGCCAGTCGGACAGACCCCCTATCCGGGTAGGAGCCGGAACCCAGCATGCCTAAGCTTCTTGTGACAGGCGTCGCCGGCTTCATCGGAGGCCATGTGGCTCGCGTGGCGCTGCTCTCAGGCCTCGCGGTCAGAGGCACGGTGCGCGGCACAACGCATGGCATCGACAAGGTGCTCACGGGGCTCGAGGTCGTGAAGGTCGATCTACTCCACGACAGCGAGGCGGAGCTGGTCGCGGCGATGTCGGGCTGCACCTACCTCGCTCACGTTGCGTCGCCCTTCCCAGGTGGCGATGTGACTGACGACGAGATGAGGACTGCTCTCGAGGGCACCGCCAAGGTGCTGCGTGCGGCGGCCGCGGCAGGCGTGAAGAGGGTCGTCCTCACGTCGAGTGTGGCCGCGATCGGCGGCTCGGAGGACAAGGCCAAGGGAACTGCGAGCCGGCCGTTCACGGCTGAGGACTGGTCGCCAGAGA
>NW_005197315.1:0-1473 GCF_000372725.1 Emiliania huxleyi CCMP1516
GGAGAGGAGGTTGCGCGGGTCCTTCTCGCCGTCGAAGGCGCGCAAGCAGCCGAGCAGGAAGCGCACCGCAGGCACGCCGCCGATGGAGCCGACCTCCTCGCCCTTGCCGCCACCCTCGCCCCCGCCCTCGCCGCCGCCCTCGCCGCCGCCCTCGCCGCCGCCCTCGCCACCGCCCTCGCCGCTGCCGCCCTCGCCGCCTCCGCCAAGCCACGGTGGGCTGGCGAGGCCGAGGCCGAGGCCGAGGGCGGCGGCGCGGTCGGCCTGCGGCAGCGACCGAATATCGCACTCCTCGAGCAGGGCGGTGGCGATCTGCGCGCGGCGGCCCGGAGCGACGGAGAGCAGCGGCAGCACCGCCGACGCCGCACTAAACACGGCGCTCGCGCACGCATAGTCGTGCATCCGAGCGCAGAGGAAGTCGACGAGGTGGCCGAGCGCGTCGGCGTCGAGCACGCCAGCGTCGGTCGCGCCGACGATGCGTGCCACCGCTCGTGTGGCGCGCGCACGCAGCGTGTGGTCGGTGGAGGTCAGGCTCGGCCCGAGGGCCTGCAGGACCGCGCTCAGCTTCGTGCCGCCCGCAGAGGCGGTGATGATGCGGCCAGCCTCGGCGACGGCCTCCGAGAGCCTCGGCTCGCTCGCGTCGACGCACTCGATTGCAAGAGCCTCCATCGCCCGCTGTGTTTCTTTCTTGGATCATGTCCGAGCCTGACGTGTCGTCATCATCTGTCCCGCGTCCACCCATACCGCGTTGGTGTCCAGTCCGAGCCTGGCTGTTCTTCACCTTTCTACCTACCTACCTACCTGAGTGTTCTTCACCTTCCTACATACATACCTGCTCTCATGCGCTGGTCATTTCCTCCCCCCGACGGACGCACTCGGCTGGACTCAGGCACTCCGCTCTACTCGAGTGCATGTACCCCACCCCTCTTGCCATCCTCTCTGGCCATCCCCTCTGGCCACGACCCACGTGGCCGAGTAATGGAGAAGTCTGTCCGCGCCTAAGGATTCTGCCATTCCTATTCTGCTCTACTACACAAGGATTCTTGCTATTCTACCTCTCACTAGATTCCCCTTCCCAGGTTCCTCTTCTGCTCAGATATTCTGATTCTCTCCCCAGACTCTCCCATCTTGGCCCCGCTTTCAGCTTCCTGATTCTCCATTCTCGTTTCCTCCGCTTCCTTTCCGATTCTCTAGGGCAGCCAGAGCCAATTCCTGATTCTGCTCCCCCCTCCCGATTCTCCTGTCTCTCTTCCTATTCTTGATGCTCCATTTGATTCCTGATTCCTGATTCCTGATTTGTCGGATCGCCCACATTTTGACCGGGATTCTGATTCCTGATTCCTGATTCCTGATTCCTGATTCCTGATTCCAACATTTTGACCGGGATTCTGATTCCTGATTCCTGATTCCTGATTCCTGATTCCTCGGAGTTACGCATTTCGGCGGGATCCTATGTTGGCCTGACTCTCCGAACTC
>NW_005197314.1:0-1473 GCF_000372725.1 Emiliania huxleyi CCMP1516
TCCCCCGGCTGCCTCCCTCCCCAGTCGCGCGGCTTCGCGATCGAGCTCGGCGCAGCGCTCGTCATCATCGTCGGCTCCCGCATGGGGTGGCCCCTCTCGGCCACACACTGCCAGGTCCTCCCGGCGCTGCTAGCGAGGGGGGGGGGGGGGGGGTGTCGTGAGGCTGCAGCTCTCTGGAGCGTGAAGCTTGATGCCCGGGAACAGCTGTGCCTCTGGACTCTGTGCTAGGTCGGCGCGACGACGGGCGTCGCCCTGCTCGAGGGGACCAGAGGCGTCAACACGGCAGTGCTCGTCAAGACGGCCGTCGGCTGGGTCGTCACTCTGGTCGTCGTCGGCTGCACCACCGCGGCGCTCGCCGCGTGGGGACTCTACGCACCCGCGCTGATGCGCGCCGCGTGACCTAAGGGGCGGCGAGGCGGGGGGGAGAAGGGAAAGTTTTCTGATGATATGGATGATAATGATATGGGGGAGGAGGAGGAAGAAGAGGGGAGGAGACACCGGTGAGACACGGGCGCGTTTCTTTTGTTGGGACACCCAGGCAATCTTCCCTTCGAGGGTAGAACAGAAAGGCCTCTCGCCCGCCTCATCCTTTTGTAGTTCAAATAAAAAGAATTCGGAAAGGGCCACAGAGGTCCACAGCAGGCTGGACTGCCACGTTGGCTCATTCCGACTCGCAGTGTCAATCTCATGCCGAATCCCATGTTCGACGAGATGGCCGGCTCTTGCTCGCCGGCTTCCAAACACGTGCGCAAGAAGCTCAAGAGCTGCCCGCAAGGGTGCTGCCCGTCGCCGACGGGGGCGCCGGCGTCGGAGAACGAGCAGCTGCAGTCGCCTGTGCAGCCACCGTCGAGCAAGGCCGCATCCCCAAGCCCGCAACGCGTTCTGCGACCGCTCAACCTCACCGCGAGCTTCACGCCGCCGGCTGCGACTGGCGCCATCTCTGTGGCGCCTCTGCCGACGGCGCCTTCTCCTCCGCCGCCGCCGCCAGCGGCAGGCGATGACGTGCGCTCGACACTCGAACTCCTACGATATGAGGGCTACCTCCAAATCTCCGAGAACCAGCTGGAGAAGGTGGTCGCGGGAGGCCGCTTCTCCGTCGAGCAGCTCGTCGACATGCACTCGCCCAACCAGCCGGGCGGCCTGCTGCAGCTCGCCGAGAGTGGCGACGCCTCCGAGCACCACCACGCAATCGTCCTGTTCACGCCGACGGACTGCGACCCCGAGCTCGGCGTCCTCTCCGTTAGCTTCGTTGGCCGCTGCGCGTGCGGGGAAGGCGACCGGCAGGACCCACTCGAGTGCGCATCGGTGCTCGCCTCCCTCGCCGACGGCCTCTCTGGCGGCATCTTCTCATCGGGCATGGGCCTCTACCTGGACAAGGTGCGCAAACTTGGCAGCTTCGATGCGCTCTCGATTCTCCTGCCGGCCGTCGGCGAGCCGGCGGCGGACAAGCGCGTCAACTCGTCGGTCGGCTGT
>NW_005197313.1:0-1473 GCF_000372725.1 Emiliania huxleyi CCMP1516
GGTTTTGGCGCCCCCGTCGGAAGACCCCTTGGCGTGCTCGCGGATGGCCTATCGAGTCCCCGACGCGTCACGGATGAGCCTTGGCCGAGGACCGGCCGCTTGATCCCGAGCGGCCCCCTTTTTGAGGGTGGGCATGCGGGGGGTTTGCCCCTTGTTTTCCGCGCGCTCGGGATGCTCTTTCAGGTGGAGGTGTTTTGCCTACGCGCCCCAGCCCGTCCGGAGGCCTGGACCGGGGGGGGGCCTCCCCCCCCCCCCCCCCCCCTTCCGCTCGAGCGCAGGCACCGTCTGAACCTCCTCGACAGGCGCTCGCTCCTTGCGCTTCCGCTCCTGCCGTGGCTTGGGCGCCTGCGCCACAAAATCGCCGAGCAGGAAGGTGACGGCGGGGACGTGCGCGTAGATCGCCGCCTCCCCGATGGCTTGCCCAAGTCGCTCCCTGGGGATGGGCGGCGGGCGGGCGGCGGGTGGGCGACAGGTACAGGGACAGGTGGTGTTTTTTGGTGTTGAGCGGAGGCAGGAGCGGGAAAGGTGTGGAGAGAGCTGGGGCAGGAGGAGGGGGAAAGCGGAGCGGCTGGTGGAGGAGGTGGGCGCGGGTGCAGCGGCCACCAGTGGATGCGCGAGCGCTCTCCGTCGACGCTCGCGCCCACCCCGTACTTTTGGCGGAGGTTGCGGATGAAGCCCTCGCTCTTCTTCTCGAGGTTGCCCGCCTGCTCCGCGCCCAGCACCGACACCTGGTGCAGCACCGCCGCGTCGAGCGCTGCGCTGCGCGCATCCGTCTTCGTCTTGCCCCAGATCTCGTTGGTCTGCTTCTGCACCTCGCACAGGCCGCGGCTGTTGGTCTGGGTCAGGTTGGAGCGGTTTTCGTTGAGCTTGTCCAGGGTTCCGCGCAGCTGAGCTCGCACGCCCGCCTTCTCCGCCTCGCTGGGCTCGGAGGAGGGGCCTTCCGCCATCCTTTCGAGAGCGGCTGTGCGCAACGCCACAGTAGAAGCCGGCCTCCACTTCGCGCGCAACCCCGTTGGAGAATTCTAGTTTGCAGAATTCTTCCGATACCCGATCTCCCTCGCACGACACTGGGCACGGCCTTTGAACGTGTGGGCGGCAGCTGTCTGTTTACAGGCGCTGGCCGCCCGCGCGCGCGCCGGACCGGCTCCGGCACGTCCGGCGCTGGGCGGCGCGCGTCCACACTGCGCGTCGCGCAAAAGGCGAGCGCTCGCCGCCGCTACGGCGGCGGCGGCGGCCGACGGCCGACGGCCGACGGCCGACGGCCGACGGCCGACGGCCGACGGCAGACGGCCGACGGCAGACGGCAGACGGCATACGGCCTAGGGCTCGGCTGGGCGCGCACGCGCACGCGCGCGCGTCGCGCGCCACGCGTCGCTCCGCGAGGGCGCGCGCCAACCGCGATTCGAACCGGGGCCAAAAGGCGCCTGGAGCGACCGCGGTCCGGTCGCGCCACCGCGGCTGCGGGGCTGATAT
>NW_005197312.1:0-1473 GCF_000372725.1 Emiliania huxleyi CCMP1516
CGGCGGGAAACGTTACCCACGCTTACCCGGGAAGGGGAGTAACTAGGGCCGGGGTCAGGTAGGGTCTTCCGCCAAGCTTTGCGGCCAAAAGCGGGGGCGGTGAAGTATCGCCTTTTGGGCTGCCCTCCCCCTCGGCGTCCCAGAGGGCCCCCAGTCCGCTTGGCCTCTGTCCGCTCGTTGTACGGGCAGTCGAGGTAGGTGCAAGCTGCGCGCAAGTGGCCGTGAGGCGTGCGCGCGGGGTCCTGGGGCGGCCGAGTCGGGTCCTCGAGCACAAAGCATTTTTTGGCGATTCTCCCGTCTTCGATCATCCCCCAGTTGTACGTCCCGTGCTGCCCGTTGGCGCCAAGCGGGATGATGTGTGTAATCTGGGCGCCCTGGCGGGCGCGCTTGGCCGCGGCACTGTCCTTGTCCATATTTTGCGCCATGAGCTTGGCGTTGCTGCTGAACATCCCAAGCGGAAGGTCGCACCGGCGGCAGCGGTTCGCGGAGACGATGATGCGGCAGACGGTGCCGTCGGCGAGGATTACTGTGTCCGCGGTGCTGTGGATGGCGTGGTGGATGGCTAGCGCGTCGGCGACAGACAGGCGTGGCATGATCTTGTCAGCCGCTGTTCTCGCTGTCTCTTCCTCGGTTGTGTTTGCCGGGACCGCCTCCGTCCCGGCCAGCGGGCAAGCCTGACAAACACAAGAATAACGGACGGCCCTCAGCGGAGCTGGGAAGAGGACCGCCGCAAGCGGCGTGGCGTGGGTCGGTTGTGCATCCCTCCGGGGGCCCCTCTGCGCCGGGGAGGCGTTGTTGGAGGCTAGGACGCAAGCGTCCGTCGCCCTTTTCAAACTCGGGGCCCACTCCGCTACGCTCCGACCCGAATTTGGAGGGCCTGAAAAGTTTAAGGTGTTGCTGCGCAAAAGGGGGAACCGCGGCAGAGTAATTGCGTCTGCGCGGGTAGAGCCCTTGTGCGCGGTATTAACGCACACACCGCGACAGCCCCGCAAGGCGCGCGATACACACAGCTAGAAGTCAGTCACCGTCCTCAGGCGGGGGGTCACAGATACACAGAACACCGAGTCCATAAAGCTAAGCTCCTCCTCGCCTTCAGGCTCAGCAAGCTGCATCGACACCGGCCCATCAGCGGTTAGAGGGGGGAGATCTAGAGGATCATCTGAGCTGGAGCTAGCGGCGGCGGCCGAGCTAATAGCGGCGGCGGCCGGGGTGCGAACCGGCGGCATCACTGATTCAGGCTTGAACCCGGGCTGCTGGTAGGGCAGAGTGATGCCGTTGGCAGCGGCGCGCTCCTCAGCCCAAGACAGGAGCTCTTCAAAGCGGTTGACTCGGGGCAGTAGGGCAGCTATGGGCACATGATCTCTAACCCCCAAAAGCCCCAAAAGGGCAGTGCCTTCGTCTGGGCGCCCTGAGATGGAAAAGGAGCCAGTCGGGTTGCTAGCGTGCACATCTGGTAGCTGTGTGTAGCCGGCG
>NW_005197311.1:0-4251 GCF_000372725.1 Emiliania huxleyi CCMP1516
CGAGCAGCACGCCAAGCGCGATTTGCCAGGAAGGGGCCTTGAAGGGGAAGCAGATTGCGGCCAGGTTCCAGGTGAGCACTCTCAGCTCGCCGCCACCGCCACCGCCGGAACCCGCCGCCGAGCCGCCCTCCGCCTCAAGCCGCTTGGCTGCTGCCGCCTCCTCTGCTGCCGTCGGCAGCGGCGCTGCGAGCGGGTCGTACTTGCCTCCCGCATGTGTGCCGAGGAGCTTGTCGATCGCGGCGAGCGTTGGGTCGAGCGACTGCGGTTTCCGGCAGACGGGGCAGCTCTCGAAGCCGGCGAGGGCACACTCCGCCATGCACGAGTAGCAGAAGCGGTGTCCGCACTGAGTCAGGACGATGTGATCCGTCGCATTGTAGGCGTCGAGGCAAACGGGGCAGTTCTCCTCGCACCCACCCCCTGTGCTCGCGCTGCACCCCACCTCCTCGCCTCGCTGCGCGCGTGCAAGCTCGACCGGAAGCGAAGCATTCAGGAGCAGCATGCAGAGGCGGGATTGCGAGACAAGCGAGCCACTGCTGGATCCCGCCAACCACTTGTCCGCCTTCTTCTCGATTTTGCGAAGCGCCAGGTAATTCAGGACCGCAAACGAATGCACCTCGCGCACACTCAGGCTGCTTGCACTCGCCTGCATTGCCTGCAACTCGCCGTCGACAGCGCGAACCTCATCAGCGAGCAACTGCTCGAAACGCTTGCGCGAGACTCCGCTTCGGATGCGCTCTTTGAGCAACCCGTAGTCAATGTGTCGTCGTGGCGTGCGGTGCTTCTCGAGCACCTCCTTGAATTTCATGGAATATGAGGTCGAACGGGTTGCTCTCCTCAACTCCGACGGACTCGGATGTCGAGCGCATATTCTGGGACAATAAAAAAACGATGTGCGTATTGTTCATACCCGGGTACGGGCGCTGCGAGACTGGGCGAGAAGAAAAAAAACGGGGAGGCAGACGCCCGAAGGCAACCTGATGGTGGCGAACATGGCTCATGGGAGAGCGCTCGCGCACGGACGCACCACACTCCCTGTGAGTGAGGTAGCGGTTTGTGCCGTTCTCCCATCCCTCCCTTGGCCGGTCTGTTTTCTTTCTTTCTTCTCCCCCTCGCCCGCGGCCAGGCAGTCCCGCGGCGGCGCCGGGCGCGCGCCGGCCCGAGCGGGGCGCGGCGATGCCGATGGCGATAAATAAAAACGGACACCTCTACTGTGAGATGGGTAAAAAGTAACTGTGGTCCCCGGATCTTTGTGCAGGGTTCTTTGTGGGTGTGGTCGGCGACTAGCCGGGGTCGTCCTCCCGCTGGGCTGGGGGACTAGCACTAGCCGTCTTCCACACATGGTCCCTCGGGTCCCTGCTGCTCCTAATCTCTTCGTACATCCTCCTGCTGATCTCCGCAAAGTCCTGCTCCCTCCCTCGTCTCGCCCTGCGCGTCTGCTCCACCTCCCCGTCGTCTGCCCTGCGTCGTCTGGCGACTGGTCTCCTCCATAGTCGGTTGAGGTCGCCGCCCTCCTCGTGCCTCTTCCTAACGTTCCCTCGGCGGCCGATGCCGTCTGCTCCGACTCCCCCGTCCCCGGGTCTACCCTGGGTCTACCCTGCTCTCGTCTGCGCTAGTCTCTGCTTCGTCATCACTGGCGCCTCTCTTCTTTCTCTCCCCTTCTCTGGATGAACTTTTGATCACTTGATGGCGGGGCCGAGCGTTTTTGATCTCTCGGTCAGTGGGCGCCCGCCCGCCGCCTCTGTGCTCTGAGGGGGTTGGGCCCCCAGCCTGAAAACAAAAACAAGCTCGAAAGCAGCCAAAATCAGCCTGCGAGAGAGGCACTGCGCTCCGCTGGCCTCACTCATATGGGGATGTGTGCCGACACCAATACTGATCTAAAACCTGGAAACCCTTGTTCAAGCGCCATCCTTCCTAGGATTGCCTAACGTTAATTTGGGGCCTAAAACAGTTGCGCGATTGTTGGCTGAAATCCTCAACGTTGTTCAAGTGTTCATCCCAGCCCATGCTGTTACTGTTTGTTACTGTTGTTACTGTTGTTCCAGCGGCCAGCAAGCACTTGAGCACTTGAGCACTGGATAGGGTCGATTCCGCATGGTACGGGACCCCTCGATCGTCTCGCCCTCCCTCACTGGAGTGTTCATTGGGGGGGGGCATAACAAACACGGTACAGGATCGAGGTGCACGCTGCCGAAGCAGTGCCGTCCCCCCTCTCCCCGACGGCGATGGCGGTGTGACCGATCGAGCTACAAGAGGAGCTTGGTCAGCAGGATCCGGGATAGTCTCTGATGCACCAGCAGACGAAATGGCAAAAAAAAACGGGTAGACCCGAAAATACCTGGGGTTTTCCGGGTATTTTCGGGTATTACCCGCACTGGACACTAGAGAGATCGTCGTGGGTCACTGCCAGGCCTTCCTTACTGTTGTTCAGTCGGCCTAACGTTAGCTACTGTGTTGTTGGGGAGCCCCACTGTTGTTCTGTTGTTACTGTCAACACTAGCAACACTGTTCAGCTCCCAACGTTAGGCAACCGCCAACCCTAATTCCTTCCCTGCTCCCACCTGATGCTAGCTGCTTCCCCGCGCCGCCTCCTTGGCCCCCTTGGGCGTATTTTCTACTCCCAGTGGGGGGGCTGGGCCCCCGGCCGCCCCTCTTGTGTTCTGTTTTCTGTTTTTCAAAACGCCCGCTCGCCCGCCACCCCGAGGCGGCTCGATCCCGGCCCCCCACACTGACCGCCGAGAGATCCTCGGTGCTCGGACCCGGCTCGCATCACGCATGTCGCATGTCGCATGTCGTCGCAAACCCGAACAGAGGCTCTTCCGAAGTCTCTTCCGAACAGGAACACCGAGAACACGCTCGTCGCTCGGCGCCGCGCGCCCGGATCGCGGATGCGGGGGGGATGGGCCCGAGCCTCTGTTTTTTTGCACTCTTTCCTTTTCCATTTAAGATGTTAAACCAATGTGTTGAGAATAAATAACGTATGCGAAGCTGAGCGTGTGACAGTCACGACGGCGGACGAGGCGCGCGGGGCCACAGGCAGCAGGCGCCAAACAGCGGAGCGGAGACGGGAGACAGACGTTAGGCTCCTTGCCGGCCCCCGGTCCGGACCTCCCGACCCCGCCCTCCCGACGATGGGACACCCGCCCTGGGGCCGTCCCCGTTCGATAAATACATGGCAACACTGGACACGCGTCCCTCCAGGCGGGAGCGCGGCTGTGGAACTTCCCCTCACCCGGGCCGCGCCTGCCCGCTGCAGGGCGGAGCGAAGGGCGGCGCGTCACGCCTCCATCGAGACCACATGCTCAACGATGGGCTGCTGCTGCTGCTGCTGCTGCTGTTGCTGCTGCGCCCCCGGCCAGCCGCCAAGGAGGAGCGAGCCGTTGGCTTGGAAGGGGCCGACGTCGCGGAGAGGGCTGGACTGCGTCGCGCGGGCGCGCTTGGTGGACGCGTCGGGCGAGACGATGCCCTCGCCGCTCGCGCGCTTCCCTCGACGCAGCACAGCACCGCCTCCTGCCGCGCCCGCGCGGGTCGGCTCGGCAAGCTGAAGCAGCGTCGTGTAGTACTCGTTCTCGAGGCGCACGCGCTGGTACCTGCAGGGAGTGGCAGGGGCGGCACGGCTCGGTCCGCTTGCGCCGGCGGAGCCGATGGCTCCCGCCGGGCTGGCGAGGCGCGGCGGGTCGCGATTGCGTTGACGGTGGAGGGCGGGGCAACTCACGCTTCGTATTCCGCCATGGAGAAGCCAGACTGATCGAAGACGGGCGTCTCGCACTGCATCTCACTCGAGTCAAGCGAGCCGCCCCACATTGGCAAGGAGGCGACCAGAGGGCGTGGCAATCAGTGGGCCCCCGTGGCACTCACCACCTCTCGAGGACACCCAGTCAACCAGGCAGCAAGGAAGAAAAAAGCTCGTGGTGGAGTTGGGAGTCCCGTGAAATCCCTGTGAGCTGTGTGGTGGCGGCGTGCCGTCCTCCCATCCCTCCCTTGGGTTGTCGGTTTTCTTTCTTTTAGGTGTGTTGTTGGCAAATCAAGACACAGAGCTCACACAGGATCACAGCGGGAGGAAAGCGGCGAGTCGCAATTCCAGGGGTCGTTGTGGCGGGCCACCCTGTCCAGAGAGGCATGGATGCCAATCTGGGGTCTCTCGACCGAGTCTGATTTCGCCTCGCCGCCTCCCGGTGGTGAGGCTGGAGAGCCAAAGCGGCGGAGATGGTGGGGGAGGGCGGGGGATCGAGGAAAGCACGACACGCACCGACC
>NW_005197311.1:5607-14233 GCF_000372725.1 Emiliania huxleyi CCMP1516
GAGGACCGGCTTGCCAGTCGAGTTGGCGCCGAGGCCTGCGCGCGCGGTAGAGGCGTCCCCCCGAGGCGTCGGGGAGGAGGAGCAGGGCGGGGACGGGAGGGGGGAGGGGCGGCACCGTCCGCGACCGACCGCACGTTGCTCCATGGCCTCCCTCCGAGCCGCACGGACACGGTCCCGAGCGAGGACCAGCCGGAGTGGTACACGAGCCAGCGGGCGAGCGAAGCGGAGGAGCGGTTCCGCGCCGGCGGCGGGGCGGTGGCGGCGGCGGCGGTGGCAGTGGTGGCGGCGGTGGCGGCGGTGCTGGCGGCGGAAGGGGGCACGTTGTGGCGCGGCGTGGCGGCGTAGTACTCCCCGGGCGGGATGTGCGCCCCTCCGCCGTAAAAGTCGATCATCCAGACGTCGGCCGGACGGAGCTCGAAGACCTCGAAGCCGTGCGAGGCGGGCCAGCGCCGCATCTGCGGGTGGCGGGCAAAGAGCGCCGCCCGGCCGAGGGCAGTGGCCGGGCCCTGCGTCCGCGCCAGTCTCCCCGAGAGCGTCAGTTTGGTGCAGCGCGGGTCCTCCGGGTCCAGCGCCGCCGCCTCGCAGCCCGTTGAGCGGTTTAGGGCGGCTTGCGAGAGGGTGAGAGAGGCGTTGCAGCCCGAGTCCGCGTCGGCGAGAGAGGAGGCGCCCGGTTGCGATGCTGCGACGGAGGTTGCGATGTAAAAGAAGAGCCGGCCAGAGTGGCACGCAGCGTCACTGCACGCCGAGTCGGAGAGCGACAGCACCGCTGCGCTCGGCGCGCCGTCCGTTAGCGTCGTGACGTAGCCCCAGTCGGAGCGTGCGACCATCCAGCGGGCCGTCTCCGCCTCTGGCGAGGAGGAGGCGAGCAGCGCGGGAGAGGCGTGGAGCGGGAGGAGAGGCAAGTGCATGAATTATGTGGCTTGTTGGGTCGGTGGAGGAGTGGCGACCGCCTCGGCCGTGAACGGCCACCGTGCGACCACAGAATTCTTTTTATTTATTTTGCCCATCTCACATCTACCTACCTACCTACCTCACATAAACGCACTACCCCGGGCCCGAAATCGCACAGAGACAGTCGCAACACGGGGTCCCAGGGAAGGCGAGCCAGAGTCTCCTACGGGAATGTACGTAAGAGCTACATACACTGAAAAACCTTCTCTCGCGCGCTAGACGCCGACTCAGCGGCCGCCCCGGTCTGTGCAAAAAGAAATCTTGAGCTCCATCCACACCGCTCTCAACCTGCAAAGAGAGACTGCGAATTAGGCTGAACAAGGTTTTCCTCTCGCACCCCGTCTCTTTTCCTTTCCTTTTTTCTCTGCAGCACCCTCTCTTTTCCTCTCTGTTTTCCCGGGGAAACCATCAAATTTTCCGGGCTCTGAGCCGAGTCTGAGGCTGGTTTGGGCCCAAAATCAGCCAAATCGGCAAAATACCGGGTATTTTGCGGGTATACCTGGAAAACCCCGGGTATACCTGGAAAATATCCTGCGACCGCCTGGGTATCGTGCCGATTTCCTCAATTTTGCGTCAGATTTTGCCCCAGACCAGCTCTCAGACTCAAACACTCTCTCTCTCAGACTCAGGGAAACTCGCGAGTTTCCAGAATGGAGCACCAAACACCCTCTGTTTTCCCTGGAAATTTCCGGAAACGCAAAGTGCTGGGGACCCTCTGTTTTCCTTTTTGTTTGCCGGAAAAGCTTGTGCAGGCCAAACTGCGAAGAGAGATAGGAAGAGGCGGACGCCCAAGGGTGGGCGACGGCTAGCGCACCACACCCCTCTCCTTAAAATCCCTGTGTGGTGGCGGCGTGCCGTCTCCCATCCCTCCCTTGCCGTGGCTGTTTTGACCGCGCAAGATAAAAGGGTGTCCTAAGGGCTCTGCCCGCAAGGCGCCCGCGTCGCAGACGCGGTACCATTGTGCATTGACAAATCTGCAATATACCCCCACACGAGCAAATAGCCAAAATCCGAATACCGTGCACGAACTGGGCGATCTGCGCCGTGCAAGCCTTCAGCTGGTGCCACATCCGTAAAATTGAAGCCAAGAATCCGCCAAATCCGTGCTTTCGCGCTACCTGAGGGGAAAGCCGCTGATCGAGCCCAGCGTGCCCGCGGCCGCCTCCCGCGCAGCACCGCCGCTGCGGAATCGGATCGATCCCATGGAGGAGGAGGGCGCAGTCGGCCAGCGCAGCAGGCGGAGTCCCTCCCCGCGCCGGAGCCCCCCTGCAGTCGAGGGAGTCCTCGTTGGCGATGAAGGTGGCGACATCGAATCGCGGCCGACACACGTCACGGGAGGAATGGGCGATGAACGGGAACGATGCGCGCTACGACGCCGACTCCGCCGTGCTCGTGGCCGCAGAAAGCCGCGCTCCAGGAGCACGCCAAGATGCAATGGCTCGCTTGCTTCGATTCAGCTCTCTCGGCAGCAGAAGTGGGGCTGGAGCGGGTGGGGGTGGATGCCGATTGAGGGGGAGCGTCTCCAGCTGCGCCCTGTGGCAGCTGCGCCCTGTGGCAGCTAGTCGAGGGACTTGGTAGTTGTGACCCCCGACCCCCCTGAGTGAGGACAGGAGAGAGAGAGCGTTTTGTGGTGTTGGTGTACGCAATAACGGGACAGGGTGGTTGTTCTCTCTATCTCCTCTTCTAGCTCTTAGCATGAGCTGCGCCCGGTGTCCGACCCCTTTTGCGCAGCAACACCTTAAACTTTTAGGCCCTCCAAATTCGGGTCGGAGCGTAGCGGAGTGGGCCCCGAGTTTGAAAAGGGCGACGGACGGGCTTGCGTCCTAGCCTCCAACAACGCCTCCCCGGCGCAGAGGGGCCCCCGGAGGGATGCACAACCGCTCCACGCCACGCCGCTTGCGGCGGTCCTCTTCCCAGCTCCGCTGAGGCCGCGCGTTATCTTTCTTTCACCACACTCAAGCCAAACGCAACCCCGCACACACACGCCGTCTCCCGCGCCGTGCAACGCCGTGCAACGCCCATCACATGCCGCCCACCGCCCTGCTCCTCCTCCTCCTCGGGCTCGCCCGCTCCGCTGCCCTGCAGATTGCGATCACGGGCAGTAACAGCGGCATCGGCGCCTCCGCGTCCAAGATGCTCCTCGAGCGCGGCCACAGCGTCATCCACGCCTGCCGGACGGCCGAAGCAGCCGCAGAGGCGGTGGCGCTGGCGGGCGGAGGAGCACCGATGGTGTGCGACCTGGCGGACCTTCAGTCTGTCCGCCGCTTTGCGGCTTCGCTCAGCGCCGAGGCGCCGGCGCTGGACGTGCTCTGCCTCAACGCGGGCGTGTCGCCCTCGCGGAAGGCAGAGGTGCCGGCGAGGACGCGGGACGGGTTCGAGGAGACGGTGGGCGTGAACCACATCGGCCACTTTCTGCTCGCAAGCCTGCTCGAGCCCGTGCTCACGCGCAGCGAAGGCACCGTCGTCGTCACCGCCTCGGGCGTGCATGATCCGGACGCGCCAGGAGGGACAGTGCAGGCGCGGGCCGCCCAGAGCCCAGCCTCCTCTGCCTGCCCTGATCCGACGCCCGACCCTCCAGGGCGACCCGGCGACCGGAGCGACGTTGGGAGATCTCTCCGGGCTTGGGGCGGTGGACGGTGGCGGCGCGGTGATGGTGGACGGTGCGAAGATCGAACCTCCTCTCCCTCTCTCCCTCTCGCTTCTCGCCTTCACCCTCACACCTCTGAGTTCCGTCTCCCGTGTGAAGGCGCGACGGCGTACTGCGGCGCAAAGGCGTACCACGACTCGAAGCTGTGCAACGTGCTCTTCGCGGCCGAGGCGGCGAGGCGGTGGGGAGGCGGCGGGGTGGCGGTGCGGGCCTTCAACCCGGGCCTCATCACGAGCACGGGCCTCTTCCGCGCCGCGCGGCGAGACAACTTCCTGAGCGCCGCGCTCTTCTCCTTCGTCGCGACCAGCGTGGCCCGCTTCTCGCAACCGGTCGAGGTGGGAGGGGCGCGGTATGCGTACCTCGCCACCGCACCCGAGGAAGAGGTGCCGCCGGGCTCGTACCTCTCCGCGCCGGCGGCGACGAGTGCCGCCGCCACGGTGGCCGACGGCTTCGGGCCGGCGGCGGTGTCGCGGGAGGCGCAGGACAAAGAGCTGGCGGCGAGGTTGTGGGAGAGGAGCAGCGCAGTAGTCGGGCTGGGTGTGGGAGTGTGAGAAAGAGGGTGTACAAGACACCAATGTGCGTACGACCTAGGATACATGTTCCCTCGGGCTCGGCATCCTGTCTGCTGTCTCGTTTATCCACCTCCCCCGCGTGTGCCGTGTCCCTCGTAGAGCTCTCTAGGGGGCGCAGCACAATAAAGAGGGCCGTGGAGTCTCTACACTCTAGCCACTAGAGCGACAAGTGAGGGCGCCAGGGCGGGAGCCTTAGGGGACCCCTAGGGTTCTGAGGGCCGGATTTTTTTAAGACCTTTTAAGAGATTGGCGGCTCCAGAGCCGCCTCGGTGCGTTTAAGAGATTGGGCCCATGCTGCCGCTCCCATTTAAGAGACCATTTATAGAGTGAATCGCACACCGCGCCCAACCTGAGCCATTTGAGCCATTTAGAGCGTTTAAGCGCGGGGAGGCTGGCGGGCGGGCGGGCGAGCGAGCGGGCGGGCGGGCGGCAGAGAGCGAAGCGCTCTCGGGGCCGAGCGAAGAGCTTTCGCCGCCCGTCGGCAAGTTTTGAGTATAGACCATTCATGGGGTGTGATCGCGTTTAAGGGCGCGGGGAGGCTGCCGAGTCGTTTGACCGTTTAAGACCGTTTAAGGAATCGGCGGCCCAGCAGCTCTTAAAACTTGCCTAGGCAAGTTTTAAGCCGTTTAAGCCGCAGGCGCCCCAGGGCCCACCCTTTTAAGCCTAGGGGTCCCCTAAGGCGGGAGCACTTTTGGAGCACACAGACACACTTTTTCGTCCTCAAAATAAATAAATAAAACGGACACCTCTACTAGGAGATGGGAAAAAGGAAGTAGGAACAGGTCCCCGCCCCGTCCTCAGGCAGACTTCTAGGTTTCCTTTTACCATTTGCATTTCAGCACCCCGGTCCCCGCTCTCGCCGCCGCAAACTCGCCTCTCGTTATAGCATGCGTGCATGCGTTGTAGCTTATCATATCCCTTATACCTCACCTATGGGGGAGAAATTCCGTGCAAGGACCAGGGCGGGCACCCTCTCGTTTCCTTCACTGGACGGACTGCTGGGTTCGAAGCACGAAGGCTTCAGGATTGCCGGGAAACGTGTATACTACAGGCCAATTGTGGCTTATGGAGAATGAGAGTATTTTAGTATTGTCAGTGTTATCGGTCATTACCTATACCTTACATACAGCGATTCATTACGATTTCATACACGATTCTTCAAAATGGAAATCTGTGACGATCGTTTCGTTTTTCGTTCGTTCGTGGGAGGACGGTGCGCTCTCTCGCCTGAACCATTCAGCAACGCAGCCGTTTTTCTTTTCCCCCCTCTTTCCTAAGGTCAAGGAAGATGGGGTCGGCACGCCGAACGCATTCAATGTGCTCATCAAGTGCTCAAAGCGTTACCCCTTGAGCACCCTTTGAGCCCCGACACGGGCAGAATTGCCGGATCGAGCACACGCTCAAACCACGCGGCTACACAATGATGCGCCTCATTCTTGCGCTCGCCTTCTCGGCGGGGGCCGTCAACGGAACGGGCGACGAAGGTGCCGCCACACACCCGCCCCGCAGCCAGCGACCGGCCCACAACGCCCCAACCTCCAGAACAGCCCGCCGCCGCTTCCAGCCGACACGTATTCCTCCCTCGCAGCCTTCGAGTGGGCTGGCACCTTCGACGTCGCCGACATGAACACGGTCTTTTGGTCGGCGCAGTCGGACGCGGAAGGCCACTATCCCGATGCGAGCATGACGATTGTCATCATGCAAGGCAATGCGGATAACTCCCTCACCGAGGCCCTTGAGCTCGCGGGTGAGGAGTCCCTCGAGGGCGCGTGCACCGAACTGCAGCCCGGCAATGCTCTTCCCATCAGCTCGACGGGCACACCGCTCCCGTGCTATAAGCTCATGTTCCCCTGCACCATGGAGGGGTCGGGTGACGATGCAGAGTGCCACGCCGATGCGCACACCGCAATCTGGGAGATCGACACCACCGGCTACAACAATATCGCCGTCTTCGCGCAGCACTTCCCGATCGAGTTTGAGCGCGAGGCGGCCGATCGCCACCGACCACGCAAACAGCCCTCTCACAGCCCCGCCCGCACCGCCCTCCTGCTCACCCCCTCGCTCACCCTCCCGCTCATCCCGCCAGATGCACTACCTCAAGGGTCCGGGCGGCGAGGACATCGAGCCGATCGCGGAGCACCCCGAATCGACACGGTCGAAGCGATGGGGCGCCGCCATCGGCGCCGCCTTCATCGTGATGGTGTGCACCCTCATGGGCGTCGTTTTCCTGGCGCCAGTGTTTGCCAAGCTCCAGAGCGAGCACGAGTCGCTCGTCACTGTGCTGGCGTCGGCCTTCGCGGTGCGCCGCCACCTACTCTGCTTGCGCTTTCCCCCGCCACCGTCACGCCCCTCTGCTGACCCGTGCCCGCCTCGGCCCCCTCCCTTCGCGCAGGCCGGCGCCCTCCTGGCGGCCGCCTTCTACCTGATGCTATACGAGGCGACTCACCTGATCGCAATCACCGACGACCGCACCGAGGCCGAGGCGAGCGCGTGGTGGGGATCGGCGACCCTGCTTGGCTTCGTCAGCCCCTTCCTCCTCGAGTCGACCATCTCCTTCATCGTCGGCAAGGCCAAGCCTGAGGAGCGCAAGGACCCCGAGGCGGCCAACGAGTCGCCGACGCCATCCAGGTCGCGCAAGGTCAGGGTGCTCTCGGGCGTGCTGTTGGGCGACTTCCTGCACAACCTGGTCGACGGCTTCTTCATCGGCGCCGCCTTTGCCAACTGCGACACCTCGATGGCGTGGACGATCACCGCTGCCACCGTCTACCACGAGCTGGCGCAGGAGATCTCCGACTACCTCGTCCTGACCAACAAGGATCAGGGCGACCTCAAGCCCTTCATGGCGCTCGGCCTCAACTTCCTCTCGGGCATGTCCGTCCTCTTTGGCGTCTGCATCGTCCTCTCCGCCGAGCCGTCCAACTTCTCGACCGGCTGCCTTCTCGCTTATGGCGCCGGCGTCTACCTGCAGATCGCCGCGACCGAGTGCATGCCGCGTGTGCACGAGTTCGCGACGACGCTCAATCTGCGTCTTTCTGGCTTCCTGCTCTTTGTTATCGGCGCGACCGCCATCGGCCTCGTCCTCCTCGACCACGAGCACTGCGGTGGCGAGGGCGGTGGCGACGGCCACGGTCACTAAGGTTGATGCAAGCAATTTCGCTGGGCCGCTCGGCTGACGGCTGTCCCCTGGAGCCTTCGTTGGCCGCAGCGGCTCCGGTCGAGCGCACGCTCCGGCGTGGCTCAGTCCGCAAGACGCTTCCAGAACATGGCATGACACGGACCCAAACGTACTGTCTGCGAGTGCGCCGCCGCGGCCGGTGTTAGATCCGCGCGGCGGCTTTTTGCGCGGTGTGACAGTGAGCGGAGATCAGATATGCTGCTTCGTGCTTGCTGGATCGGAGGAGATGCGCATACAAGAGAGAGTAGGGTGTCGCTACGTAAGATGAGTTATATGAACACTCTCGTTTTGGGTGTACGCGCGTTACGCTCTCGCGGATAATACGGGGCAACGCGCGGGCAGGGGCGCTCTCTCGTAAATCTGGTGTTGGGACCGAGAGCGAGACCTGCCGCGGGCTGCTCAATTTTGCTCTAGGTGCCTCCTACGATTCGATCCCGCGTTCTCAGGCAGTCGCCTGGTGCGTTGTTCGTTTTCGTCACGTACTGATACGGGTTGGCGGCCATTTGCTTAGGCGTCAGAATGCCCCTGTAGCGTCAGAATTTGCTTCTTCCCCGCCGCTCCCCTCGTCCTCCGACGGTCCACCCGGACTTCCCTCTAGCAAGCCCTGGTACAGCTCGCGATCGTCGTCGCCCTGCGAGCCGCCGCCGCCCTGCGGGGCAGCCCCACCCCCCTCCTCCTCGCTCCGTTCGCTCGACGACGCGTCTGACTGGTCGGAGAGCAACGCGGCGCAACACACTGCCGCGCAGCCGCCTCCTTCCGCCAGCTGCGCCTCCTCCCCCAGTCGGCGCGCCGCGGCCGCGGGGTAGTAGTCTGGCCGTCGGGGCAGCTCGAGCGAAGCCCTCCCGCCGACGCCGTCGCTCGCCTGGGAGACAAAGATCTCGGCCCAGCCGCAGCCCGCGCGCGCCGAGTCGCCGTTCGGGTGCGCCGACGCTGCCGCCGCCGCGGTGACGCTGAGGCCCCAGGACGCGACGTCGATTCGGTCGAGGGAGAGGCCGAGCGAGTCGAGCTCGCGAGCGACGGAGGCGCCGCGCAGGCGCGCGTAGCGCAGCGCGACGGCGGGGGGCGCCTGGGGCAGTCAGTCGCGGGTCACGATCGCGTCGCGGGCAAGAAAGGGTGAGGGTGAGGGTGAGGGTGAGGGTGGGTGGGTGGGAGGGGGTGGCAGGGGCGAGGGTGGAACTGTGCCGTCGGTCCGACATGCGCGTCGACACGCAGCCGGAGCCTCTCGTGGCGCGAGGCGAAGCGCGCCCAGCGGCGAAGGGCGGCGCGGCCGCCACAGATGCC
>NW_005197311.1:14333-27559 GCF_000372725.1 Emiliania huxleyi CCMP1516
CATGACACGGCTGGCTGGCCGCTCCCGCCGCCCCCGCCGCCCCCGTCCGCTCTCGGCGCGGCGAGGCCGAGCCGCGCAGCGAGACGCCGCAGCAGCGGAGGGGAGATGAGGGCGCGCGTACGCGACGAGGCGCCGCGCAGCGCCGCGAGATGGGCCAAACCCTCGGCGGAGCTTCCCACCAGCTGCAGACATACCAGCTCGAGCAGCTCGGTGGGCAGCGACGAGAGCTCCACGGGCGCGTCTAGCGGCTCGAGCGGCTCGTCAGACAGCGCTTCGGCACCTGGCTGCAGCGGCGGGGCTGCCTCCGCCGCGAGCCCCGCGAGGGGCCTGCTCGCCATCGCACTCGCCCAAGTGAGCCGGTGCACCTACCAGTCGTGTCCCCCCTCAGCGAGGCGTCCACGAAACGGACAGAGCGGCGTGCTGGCGCACGAGAGCGAGCTGCGACCCTTCGCCGAAGAGGCAGCGCATCTCGCTGCCGGCGGCGGGCACCGCAGCCACATCGAGGCCGCACGCGGCGGCGCGAGCGAACAGGTGCTCGTCCGCCGCCTCGTGCCCTGGCCAGTGGTGGCAGTGCGCGCTCCAGACCGCACCGCCCGGCGCGAGCAGGCTGCAGACGCTCTCCAGCAGCGCCGCGTGCGCTGCGACGTTCCAAAAGCAGTCTGCGAGCAGCAGCGCGTCGAACCGGCCGCCGCCCTCGCCGCCGCCCTCTCCGCCGCCCTCGCCGCCGTCCCTGCGGATCTGTCCCTCGCCGCTGTGCACCGTGAGGCTGAGGCCGAGCTCAGACAGAGCGGCATCGAGTGGCTCAGTGCTCTCGCCCCACGTGTGGCCCACGACGCGGCAGCGGGCTGCTGCGGCGGAGGAGAGGACGCTGACGTTGCGGCGCACGTTCTCTCGGATGGCCTGCACGAGCGCTGGATGGTCAAAATCCGAGATGACGACACAAGCGGAAGCGTCCACCTCGGGCTGTGCTAGCAGCGTCAGGGATGGTAGACCGGCGCCAGCACCGAGCTCGACGACCCGCTTTCCTGCGAGCTTGCGGCCGAGGAACCCAAATTCGATCAACTGCGACAGCCGCACGCTTCCATGCCACACCGACCCGGCGTGAAGCTCTCCGAGTGCGGCACAACGCGAGCCGGGTGCGACGCCGAGGAGAAGCTTGCCTGCACTCAGCGAGTACTCCTCCACCACGCCCTCCCAGCCCACCCAGCCGCTCATTTCTGTTTGTTAGTTTACGCCCCCCACAGCAAATCGGTTTTTGCCCTTAACTAGTGCCGTTTTCGTTGGACCAATTTTCGCTTAACTTGGTCGGTTTTCAGCACTATTTTCAGCCAACGCCCACAGCAAATCGGTGAAAACCTGCTCTGCGAGAGCGAGTTTTGTGGCTTATCCGGCTTCCGTCGGTCGTCCCGTGACTGATCGCGCCGCCGCGTTGCACATTGGACACATGCTCTCGCGCGTGGCGCTGACGGGGACTATTGTGCGCCTCGCCGAGGCGCACAATAGTCCTTAGTCTGACAACGGCCAGTTCTGTCATCCTGGTGCTCAAGGAAACGGAAGCGGCGAAAGCCGACGCCTTGGTAGGTTTTGGGCCCTGGGCCAGATTCGGGCTTGGAGTTGGCCGCGTCGAGTTTTGGATCTCGACGCGCCCTTAACCTAAACGCGCGTCGAGATTAGTGCGATTTTTGGCGATTTTTGATGGCCTATTTTTCGCTTGGCAGTGGTGGGAAATCGCACTATTTAAGGGCAAAAACCGATTTGCTGTGGGGGGCGTTAGGCTGCTTGCACTCAGGGTGAGTCTTCAGTAAGCGCGGGTTAGCGCGGGTTAGTGCTCACTAACCCGGCACGGGTCAGCACGGGTCAGAATGGGTTACCATAACCCGGCACTAACCCGGCACTAACCCGTGCGGCTGGGGGGCATACGTCAGCATGGGTCTGCGCCGGGTTAGGGGTGGGTTAGGGCCGGGTTAGTTAGTGCAGCGCACCCCGGGTTAGAGCTAGCTGGTTGGCGAGATGAAACGGCTGCGGCGGGCACCCGAGCCGACCTCCGCGATGGAGCCTTGGCTGCAGAAGGCCGTGGATGCCAAGCTGCTCATTGAGAAGAACACCCGCGTGCGCAGTTCGGACGGGTCCAAGGCGGTCGCTCGTGCTGGAAGTGGACCGTGTACGTCGACTAGAGCACGTCCCTCCTCACTGCTCCGTGCGCGCCTGACGCCCAGTCGACACACCTCCCGGTGCGCCCATGGCCTCCACTGCCATGGCAGTGCGGGCTGCAGGGGGCCCGGCCCTAGGCCCGGCCCTCAACGTGTGCCAGTGATGGCCCTAGGGAGGAGGAGTGCGCTGAGGGCGGTACATTATAGATCCTGTGGCATGAGATTGTCCCGCTCGCCATGCGCCCGCGGCTGTGTGGTGTGGCGAGTGAGTGAACGCACGAGACTCGAGAGAGGGGTGGAACGAGCCGTAACCCAATCCCAAGCCTAACCCAGACTAACCCGAGACTAACCCGGCGCTAACCCGGCGCTAACCCGCGCTGCTCAAGGGGGCATACGTTAGGATGGGTTAGTGCCGGGTTAGCGTCGGGTTATGGTAACCCGTTCTAACCCGTGCTGACCCGTGCTGGGTTAGTGTGGCTTAACCCGGTGGAACCCACGGCTAACCCGCGCTTACTGACAGACTCACCTCAGGCTGCTTGCACTCGCCTGCATTGCCTGCAACTCGCCGTCGACAGCGCGAACCTCATCAGCGAGCAACTGCTCGAAACGCTTGCGCGAGACGCCGCTTCGGATGCGCTGTTTGAGCAACCCGTAGTCAATGTGTCGTCGTGGCGTGCGGTGCTTCTCGAGCACCTCCTTGAATTTCATGGAATATGAGGTCGAACGGGTTGCTCTCCTCAACTCCGACGGACTCGGATGTCGAGCGCATATTCTGGGACAATAAAAAACGATTTGCCGTATTGTTCATACCCGGGTACGGGCGCTGCGAGACTGGGCGAGAAGAAAAAAAACGGGGAGGCAGACGCCCGAAGGCAACCTGATGGTGGCGAACATGGCTCATGGGAGAGCGCTCGCGCACGGACGCACCACAATACCACACTCCCTGTGAGGTACAGTGGGTTGCGGGCATTAAGAAAACAGGATCGGGCACGCCGCCGTTTCTAATCCTTTCCACAGCCCTCATCCACCCCACGCCGTGGTTTCTTAGCTCCGGCCGGCACTCAAGCCAGAGCCGGCCCGACCGAAGGAAGGAGTTTTACTCGAGTAGGTGAGAGGTAAGCTGCGGTCCGCGAGGGCGATGCCAGAGTCTGCCGCCGAGTCGGCTCTCTGGATGACGGGAAGACGCACACACGCCTCCATCCACTCCACTCAGTCTCAGAACACCGCAGACTTGAAAAGTGACAAGTGCGCGCGCCGCAGGCGAAGAGAAATTTTGAGCTGCAGCTGGGGCTCCCGTTCACACTCGTATCTGGCCTTTTCTCGGGGCCGCGCCTGCGGCGCGCCGTGGTTTCTTAGATTTTCGCGGAAATCGCTTGGTAGGGTTTCTTAATGCCACGTTTTCTTGATGCCCGCAACCCACTGTAGTGTGCGTCTTTAGCGCGAATTCAGCACATATTTAGCACATATTTAGCACATATTTATTTAGTGTGTTTTATCTCCAATTTAGCGCCACGTTTAGTTCACTTTAGGTGCGGGCAGCTGCAGTACATTTAGTGTGGGTCCCGCATCTTTAGTGCGGGCACGCATCTTTAGCACGGCTTCCCGGCCACACCACAGCTAGCCAGGGCCGCGTGCTTTGCTCCTTGGCTGCCAAGAATGCACCACAAGAGATGCCTGGCCCCTGCCCTCATGACGCAAACAAAGGCAGGCTCCCAGTGAGGCTAGATATGCCCCCCTCCCCCCCCCGGGGGGCAGCCCTCCAGAGCAAGATCTCCCGACTGAGCACAGGCACAGCACCGATTCCCGAGAGGAGGACCAGCACAGTTGAATGCGCCACCGCAAGCACCACCTACCTCCGACCGCACAACCCATGCTGTGTGCCCGTGACCACCAGCTGTAATATAGAGTAGAGATGAGGGTCGGTCTTGGAATTTCAAAACCAATGTTGAACCAAAGGATGAAGGATCCAGACCACGATGACAGAAACGGCCAAATGGCAATGATCCATGTAGTCACCGCAAGCAGCTTTACATACGCGTGTACTCGTAGCATGTTGGATCCAGCCCCAGCCATGCACCTCCTCCTAAGTGCAATGGCAAATACAATATGCTCAATAGCTCGATGCCGGAGAAGCAGCCCGGAAAGCACCTTGGAGGCTGATATTCAGCTGAAGAACCTTCGTTCGGTTGGGGATGGGACGGGGAACTTTTGCGAGTGGGCAGGGAACTGCAGAGGGGGAGAGGGGGAGGCAGGGAGGCCCAGCGAGGGGCTGCGGCTGGATCCTACTGCGCGGCTGGACTAAAGACGCACTAAACCTCGCTAAATCTGGATGTAAAGTCGCAGTGAACTCGCGCTAAATTTGCGCTAAAGTTGTGCTAAATTCGCGCTAAATTCGCGCTAAATTCGCGCTAAAGTGCACTAAAAGATGCAGTAGATAAACACCTCACACCGCACTAAATTAAGACCCAAGCGCCCTTCCATACACAGAAGCAGGCACAGACGCCCGCGGGGATTTGGCAGGCGGCGAGGAGGGGGAGGGGGAGCGCGGCGGTGCGTGCTCGTGGCTCCCGCTGGTGCCAGAAGGGCCAGGAGCGCCCATCCGCCCAATGCGGTATGCGCTCAGCCTATATGTCCACCACCTTGGGAGAGGGGGGTGCGGGGGTCCACCTCCCTTGGGTGCGGGCTTGCGGTGGTCCTGCTTCCGCTTGCCCGACCTCGGCGGGTTGCGGCCGGGGTTCTTCATGGTGAATCTAGGTGAACCTGTCCGGCATTGCCGCGCGCCGGGGCTTCGTTCCCGACCCTGGTCCCCCCACCCCTCGGGCTCGGCGACTGCCTCGTTGGGCTGGGGGTTGCTGCACCATCCTGTTGGCTGTTGGTGCTGCGGGTGTGCCTGCGGTGCTGCGACATCACAGCAGAAGCACGGCTTTGGTTTTGCAGCGCTGCTTTTTTTCTTTTTTACGACCCCGCCGGGAAGAGTGGAACGGCAAGCGAGTCCTCGTGGAACCAGCCGGTGGCGGCCACGCGCGGCCGCGTGCTCGTCACCTCTCTGACGAGGTGCGGCAGGCTGACCGAGTCGAACAGCACGAGCGTCCCCGCGGCCGGCAGCACGTCGACGTGGTGCAGCTCCCCAAACTCTGTGAACTCTGCCGGCGTGCCTGTCGCGAAGCGCGGGTCGAGTCGCGACGTCGAGATCTGCTCGAAGCGGCTGCCGTACTCGGCCGCGAGGAAGGCGCCAAAGTCGACCGGCTGGCGAGGCACCTCGAAGGCGGCGGCGCTCAGCGCCTCTCGCCGCCCGCCGCCTCCGCCTCCGCCTGCGCGGCAGTAGAGGGTCGAGAGCCCTCCCTCCCTCGTCTCGAGAAAGACGGGCCTGCTCGCGTCGAGCCAGCCGACTTGCAGGTTGCCCGCGTCGGAGCCGACCGCCTGCGAGCTCGGCTGCGGGCGCGGGAAGGTGCGGAGCGCGCCCCCCTCGGCCGCCTCCCACTGCTCGTTGAGGTAGACGAGCCACGTGACCGAGCGGCGGCTCGGCCGCAGCCAGCCCTTGGTCCCCTTGGTCTCCTCGTGGTGCTCATCCAGGTGGCGCCCGAGCTTGGCGCCGGCCTCGTACCTGCGACGGGTCATTGCCAATGTGCTCTACAACACTTCGTAATTGATAACCGCCCAGTGAGAGCGGTGAGGGCGGCGGCTGCGAGGCAATGGCGAGGGCTGCAGAGGCTGTTACGAGGGAGCAAGCAAGCGCGCCAATTGTAAGTCATCTCGTGCCTCCGCTCGCCCTCGGACGCCAGCGTGGGCCGCCCCAGCCCCTCCGCCAGCTCCTCCCGCAGGGAGCGCATCCGCGCTGCGAACTGGAGCCGAGCGGCCTGGTCGCCCGTCGCCGAGCTCCAACCGTCGCCTCGAAAGGTCTGGCGGTCGCGCCGGTCGAAGCCCTGCTGGCTCCGCCCGACCGCCGTGTTGGTCAGGCCGTCGGGCGAGAACAGACCCGCCTCGAAGAGCGACATGGCGTCCTCGCGCAGCGAGCGCACGAGCGGCGGCGGCAGAAAGCCCGGCTCAACGTGGATCTGGCCTCGCTCGATGGCGGCGGTGGCGCCGGCTGGCAGCAGAGGCGTTGTGACGGCGGCGAGACCAGCGGCGGCGACGGGCACGGCGAGGACGGCCATATATCTGTGTGCTGCTACCGCTCGAAGCGCGTTTGCCCAGGTTGGCTTCTTGAAAAAGAATTCAAAATTAATAACGACGCGCAGCGGAGCTGGGAATAGGACCGCCGCAAGCGGCGTGGCGTGGAGCGGTTGAGCATCCCTCCGGGGGCCCCTCTGCGCCGGGGAGGCGTTGTTGGAGGCTAGGACGCAAGCCCGTCCGTCGCCCTTTTCAAACTCGGGGCCCACTCCGCTACGCTCCGACCCGAATTTGGAGGGCCTAAAAGTTTAAGGTGTTGCTGCGCAAAAGGGGTCGGACACAGGGCGCAGCTCATGCTAAGAGCTAGAAGAGGAGATAGAGAGAACAACCACCCTGTCCCGTTATTGCGTACACCAACACCCACAAAAGCTCTCTCTTCTCCTGTCCTCACTCAGAGGGGGGTCACAACTACCGAGTCTCTCGACTAGCTGCCACGTTGCCGAGCGAGAGCGGATCTTCTCCTGCTCCGCAAGGAGGGTGGCCAAGGCTAAAGTCTTGCCGGAGCCGCCGGGCGTGTTGACGACTTGGAGAAGGTCGCCCTTGTACTTGTACTTGTAGAGATGCTCGAGGGGGGTGCTTGAGCAGGCGCACATCGCTTCCAGGGAGGGGGGCGTGCTTCTGCTCACGCTCCACCCCCCCCCTAGCATGTGGTGAAGCCTCTGGGGGGGGTCGGACCCCCCCCCTAGCATGTGGTGGGCACCCCCCAGCAGTTCGTGGGCTAGGAATAGCCGCCAGAGAGCCGATTTTGCCCCCAAAGTTGTGAAATCGTGGCTGAAAGTCCAATATCTTGGAGAATCTGACCAGTCTCAAGGCTCATGTAGCTCCAAAGGATGATTTTCCTCTCAAAAATACTGCGAAATGAGGCGTAAAATCAAGGGCCCGGAGGGTCTGACCACGAGTCTCTGGGGGGTCCTCGGCCACGACCCCCCCCCCCCCAGCATGTGGTGAAGGTGCTGGGGGGGTCGGGACCCCCCCCCTAGCATGTGGTGAAGCCTCTGGGGGGGGTGGGACCCCCCCCTTAGCATGTGGTGGGCACCCCCCAGCAGTTCGTGGGCTAGGAATAGCCGCCAGAGAGCGGTTTTTGCCCCCAAAGTTGTGAAATCGTGGCTGAAAGTCCAATATCTTGGAGAATCTGACCAGTCTCAAGGCTCATGTAGCTCCAAGGATGATTTCCCCCTCGAAAATGCTGCTAAATGAGGCGTAAAATCAAGGGCCCGGAGGGTCTGACCACGAGTCTCTGGGGGGGTCCTCGGCCACGACCCCCCCCCTAGCATGTGGTGAAGGTGCTGGGGGGGGCGGGACCCCCCCCCTAGCATGTGGTGAAGCCTCTGGGGGGGGTCGGACCCCCCCCCAGCATGTGGTGTGAGCAGAAGCACGCCCCCCTCCCTGGAAGCGATGTGCGCCTGCTCCTTTGTGGGGCGGTGCGCAGCCAGGCCAGCAGTGGAGGGGACAGGGGAAGGCGCACTCTCACTCTCCTCGGTTGCAGAGCTCGTCGGAGGCTGCGTCACGACGGGAGGGTCGCGACAGCAGTCCTCGGGCGAGCCGACGCGCATGTCCAACCAGCGCTGGGACTCGTTGTGACGGCAGACACCGGCTGCCTCTCACACCGCTTCTGCAGCGTCCTTCTTTGCCCGCTGCGCGGGAGGCGGCCGCGGGCACGCTGGGCTCGATCAGCTTTCCCTCAGTTGCTCCGAAAGCACGGATTTGGCGGACGTTCTTGGCTTCAATTTTACGAATGTCTGGCACCAGCTGAAGGCTTGCGTCCGTCCACGGCTCAGATCACATGGTACGGTATTCGGATTTTGCTATTTGTTCGTGTGGGGGTATATTGCAGATTTGTCAATGGTACCGCGTCTGCGACGCGGGCGCCTTGCGTGCAGTCTGCAGAGCCCTTAGCCACCCTTTATATCTTGCGCGGTCAACATCGGAGCGCTCGGTTTAGATTCGGGAAGACGAAAGGGGAGGCAAGTGGGGGACAGCGCCGACACCGCTCTGATTCGACTTTTAACTTCAATCAAACAAAGAGACGACAGTCAGTGGCACGCGCCGCGGCCGCGGCGCGCGCGTACCACTATCATAAACGGGCGGATCCGTCAGTCAGTCAGTTACTCGCGTAGTCGTGTTCACGCCGGCATCGTGCCCCCCAACCTGGGCAACCATTCGCGGCGACGAGTAGTGCGCGTCGGGCTGGTGCTCGACACCGAGTTAGGTCGCGGACTCATACGGACGACTCGCCGACTTGCGTTCAGTGTAGCTCTTTGTGTTGCGATGCTTCCTGGCGAGAGAGTGCTGGGCTTTCCGGCCCACACTCGGCTCTTGAGGCATTTATCGGCATCTTAATATGCCGTAGGGACACACAGCAAGGAGTAGTGTCTACGCGCGCACACGCCCGAGTGCCAATTTGGCTACGGGTTAGGGTTGCGTTGTCCTAACGCCTCCGTCCGTCCTGGACGGGCGTTGGCGCGTGCATATCCCACCGCTAGCTAGCGACACTACTGCTAATGCTGGCCTCGTCCCCTCAAGTCGAGCAGCTTGGCCTTGCCATACGGTTCGACTGCTCAGACATTGGAGGAGATAAGGGGATGGTGGTGGGTAGAAGAATGCGGAACGAGCAGCCAAAAGCAGTCGCGCGAGTCAGAGTCGGGCACGAGACGTCGAGCATTGAAACCATCCGTAAAGGTTTCGTGCGACCGTCCCCAGTACAGGATTCCCCTGTACAGGGTGTGAACATCGTGCACTCGATGGTTTTCCCCGGCCCATGCCGGGTACTCTCCAGTCGAATCTGACGTTTGGCTACACTAGTAGAGCCGTGGGCTCATTTCACGTAGCTCTTTGTGTTGCGATGCTTCCTGGCGAGAGAGTGCTGGGCTTTCCGGCCCACACTCGGCTCTTGAGGCATTTATCGGCATCTTAATATGCCGTAGGGACACACAGCAAGGAGTAGTGTCTACGCGCGCACACGCCCGAGTGCCAATTTGGCTACGGGTTAGGGTTGCGTTGTCCTAACGCCTCCGTCCGTCCTGGACGGGCGTTGGCGCGTGCATATCCCTTCCGGTGCTTGCGTGACGCCCAGCGACTACCGCGCTCCGGCATCCTTGCATGTCCCTACTGGGTGGGTGGGTCGTGGCCCGCGCGCCATCGCGCGGGATTATTGCGCCTCTCGCTCCCTCGAGCGGGCGCCCCCCCTTTTCCCATTACGGGCCCGTCGCGCTCCGCGCACCAGGACAGGCCCATATTCCACGCCCCTCGGCGTTACGCCATCTCATGGCCTTACTGGTAGTACCTAGCTCTCCCTCGAGCTACACTACCTCGTGCTCCGCACGACCTCGCGCTCCGCACGAGTCACCACACCACGCCCGCCTCTCCGGACGGCACATGCCCTTGCGGGTGTGGAGTGCATATACCGTGCACTGTCCGCCCTTCCCGCGTCGTGCCGCCAGTGGCCCGTGTCGCGGTATGAAGGGAGATGGACCAGAGGTGGGCGCTCCGGCCGTCCCTCCTGGCCAGCGCCACCATAGCGCTGGCACCCAGCCGTCGGCCCCCGAGGGCGTCGGGCGACGACTAGCCTCTCCGGGCTCGCTGTCTGTCGCCCACCCTTCCGCGCCGAAGCCCGTACTCGTGTGACGAGACCGTGCGACGCCGGCTCCATGCCAGCGCCGCAATGGAGTTGGGCGCTCCGGCCGTCCCTCCAGGCCAGCCTCACCGCTGGGCCCCGGCCGTCGGCCCCTCGTGCGGGCGTCGGGCTACAGCTAACCTCCCCGGGCTCGCTGTCTGTCGCCCACCCTTCCGCGCCGAAGCACGTACTCGTGTAGCGAGACCTTGCGACGCCGGCTTCAAGCCCACAGCGCCGCACTGGGAGTTAGGCGCTCCGCGCCATCCCTCCCGCCAGCGATCCGTTACGCTGGCCACCGTCTGCTTTCCGAAAGAGGCAGCGTTGCTGCTTTCCGAAAGAGGCAGCGGTGCTGGCTTTCCGAAAGAGGCAGCGGTGCTGCTTTCCGAAAGAGGCCCCATCGAGGTAGGCGCCATGCCATACCTCCGGTCCTAGTGTGACGCCATCTGGCTTTCCGAAAGAGGCAGCGGTGCTGCTTTCCGAAAGAGGCCCCATCGAGGTAGGCGCCATGCCATACCTCCGGTCCTAGTGTGACGCCATCTGGCTTTCCGAAAGAGGCAGCGGTGCTGCTTTCCGAAAGAGGCCCCATCGAGGTAGGCGCCATGCCATACCTCCGGTCCTAGTGTGCCGCCATCTGAGGATCCTCGAGATCGCCCGAGATCGCCCGAGATCGCGGTGGCGCTGCCCTCGCGCCCCACGCCTCGCCAAAGCCTCGACGGCGTGATGATCGACATCAGCTCACGCAGACCACGTCGAGTCCATGTCCGACATCTCGCCCGAGATCGCCCGAGATCGCCCGAGATCGCGATCTCGCCTCGAGATGAAGGGAGAGTAGGTGGCGGCGGCGCTGCCAGTGCGCCCCACGCCTCGCCAGAGCCTCGACGGCGTGATGATCGACATCAGCTCACGCAGACCCCATCGAGTCCATGTCCGACATCTCGCCCGAGATCGCCCGAGATCGCCCGAGATCGCGATCTCGCCTCGAGATGAAGGAGAGTAGGCGGCGGCGGCGCTGCCCTCGCGCCCCACGCCTCGCCAAAACCTCGCCGGCGTGATGATCGACATCAGCTCACGCAGGCCCCATCGAGTCCATGTCCGACATCTCGCCCGAGATCGCCCGAGATCGCCCGAGATCGCGATCTCGCCTCGAGATGAAGGAGAGTAGGCGGCGGCGGCGCTGCCAGTGCGCCCCACGCCTCGCCAAAACCTCGCCGGCGTGATGATCGACATCAGCTCACGCAGGCCCCATCGAGTCCATGTCCGACCTCTCGCTCCAGATCGTCCGAGATCGCCGAGATCGCGATCTCGTCTCGAGATGAAGGATGATTGGGCGGCGGCGGCGCTGCCAGTGCGCCCCACGCCTCGCCAGAGTCTCGACGGCGTGATGATTGACATCAGATCACGCAGACCACGTCGAGTCCATGTCCGTCAACTCGCTCGAGATCGCCCGAGATCGCCCGAGATCGCGATTTCGTGGCATGCCGCGTATGCGCTTTCAGGCGGAAGAAAGTGCCCCACCAGTGGAGGACATTCAAAACCCAGCACGCATCCCCCCCAGCCGAGTTCATGGCTGGGGCGAAAGGAGCTTCAGGTTGCCCAACCAACCGGCGCAAGCGCCTCCCCCTGGCCCGAGGCGTGTTGCGGCACGTTGCCCGAGATCGCGATCTCGCCCAGAGATGAAGGAGAGTAGGTGGCGGCGGCACTGCCCTCGCGCCCCACGCCTCGCCAAAACCTCGACGGCGTGATGATCGACATCAGCTCACGCAGACCCCATCGAGTCCATGTCCGACATCTCGCCCGAGATCGCCCGAGATCGCCCGAGATGGTGGTGGGTAGAAGAATGCGGAACGAGCAGCCAAAAGCAGTCGCGCGAGTCAGAGTCGGGCACGAGACGTCGAGCATTGAAACCATCCGTAAAGGTTTCGTGCGACCGTCCCCAGTACAGGATTCCCCTGTACAGGGTGTGAACATCGTGCACTCGATGGTTTTCCCCGGCCCATGCCGGGTACTCTCCAGTCGAATCTGACGTTTGGCTACACTAGTAGAGCCGTGGGCTCATTTCACAGATACATACTTGAAGTTGCCGCTAAACCGCGGCGCTGCGGCGGCGATGTAAGCGCACCATGGCCGTGCTGTCTCCTGTATGTGGAGCGCAGATGACCACGCCGCTGTGCGCGCGGCGATGCACAGCAACACCAGCCTGCTTCCTCCGGCCTGTGCCGTGAGGCAATCGCGCTGGGCCGCAAAGTTACGTACCTCTCTCGCCAGCACACCAGTCGCTGCGGTCCGTTCGTCGCTCTCTCTGTGCTCCGCAACGGACGTATTCGGCGCCCTGGCGGCCTTTCCGCACGCGCGCACGCACACGCTCGTGTCGCGTGAGCCGCTGCTGGGCAAGGAGCCCTGGTCGAGCATAGACCACCAGACCTTGTGGGGGTGCTTCAGGATGGCCTGCGCAGGAGGCTTTATGCTGGGACATAAGGTGCGCGAGTTCGCGTCTCGATGGGGCGCGTTGCCTCTGCTTCTAGCGGCGCTGCGCGCCGCTGGTCTGACTGTGCTCCGCGTGAGCCGCTGGTCGCCCGGCGGCCTCGACGGCATGCAGATCGAGTGTGCCGGGAGGAGGCAGCGCGTACGCTACGTGCAGGCCGAACTCTACTCGCGGCCGAACCTCTCGGCGCTCTTCGGCGCTGCCGACCTCGCGCCCGAGCGGCCGGCGGGCGCTCTCATCAAGGGCGCGGAGGCAACCTTTCGAGGCGGCGACGTGGAGGCACGCGGGAGTCAGGGATCGCTGAGCCGTGCGCTGCTCGCTGCCACCGATGTGCTGCTGCAAGACACGATGACTGGCGTGCGCTGGCCGCTGGTGCGAGCGTGGGCGTGCAACATGGTGCCGCTGGGCACGCTGGTACTGCCGTCGATTGAGACGAATGTGACCGACGACGCTGTGTCCCAGCGGCAGATTCGGACTCTGTGGCGCAGCTCACGCTGGCGGTCGCTGCGAGGCCAACGCTTCGGGTACTGCGCGAGCGCCGCATTCATCCGGGAGGAGAATGATGGCGTCCCCGCGGCGCTGCTGAGGCCAAATGACGTGCCTACTCGCGGGGAGGAGGGCGAGGAGGAGCGCGGCGAGCCTATGCACTGCGGCGTGCTGCTTGCGTGGCGCCGCACGTCTGCCAGCGGCGGCGTCGATCAGAAGCACGCCTGTGATGCCCCGAGTAGGTTTAACCCAGGACAGCGTTCAACGATAGCGCGAACAGCTCGCTCGGCTCTGGCACTTGCACTTGAGTCATCTTAATCATCTA
>NW_005197310.1:0-1473 GCF_000372725.1 Emiliania huxleyi CCMP1516
AGCAGCTCCACGTGCAGGCCCGAGCCGTCCCCGCCGCTCCCGCTCCCGCCACTCCCGCTCCCGCCTCTTCCACCGCCACCGTCGGGCGCGCCCACGAGCCGCTCCACCGTTGCAGCGGTCTGAAGCGCCAGCTCGCGCGAGGGCGAGAGAAGGAGCAGCTGCATTGGCACACCAGGCTCGAGCCGCGAGAGCAGCGGCACGAGGAAGGAGAGCGTCTTGCCGGAGCCGGTGGCGGAGTGGACGACCACGTCGGCATGCCGCGCAATCGCCGGCATCGCGGCCGCCTGGATCGCACTCGGCCGCTCGAACCCCGCCGCTGCGAGCGCGTGCGCCAGCCACGGCCGCACACGCTGGACGCCAAAGCGCTTCAGCACGCCAGAGACATTATCATCGCCGGCGGTCCTGCTCGGAGCCTCGTCGGGCGTGGCGTCAGGCCTCAGCGTCGCGGGTACGTACACGCCTTGGGAAATCGCGGTGCTGCGGGCGCGCGAGCGGCCGAGGACCAGGCGCCTGGCGAGGGCAGCGCTGGCAAGTGCAAAGCGCCTCATATATATATATGTCGGAGAGCCCATGCCTCGTTCGCCTGGGCCGCTTATCCTCTTGCGACCCGATGCTTCACTCATGCTTCGGTGTGAATCACGCCCGCTGTGAAAACATTTTGCGGGGGATTTTTTCGCCAGTCAATAGAGCATGAAAATACCTTTCAGACGGTACCTTTCTGTCCTCCAGAGTCGAAGAACTCGACCGGTGGCTGGCCGCCAAAGTGGCTGGACGGCGCCGCGGCGCACACTGGTGAGCCGCGGAGCACACCAAGGGAGCTGTCCTCGGCGCAGCCGATCAGCTCCCGCGGCCTGGGTGATGGCAGTGGCACTCTCTGAGGCTCCCTGATTTTTTCTGGTATTTGTTGAGCACTCTCTGGTCACCATCGCCGGGCGAGCCTGGCTCTCGCTGCACAGCGGCGCGACCCGCGGTGAGGCTGCCGATCGTCGAACTGGGCTTAGCTCTCAGTCAAGATATTGTGCATATGGTCGGTCTCTACAATATCTTGACTGAGCACGACCGATGAATCGGCAGCACGGAGACAGGAAGGCTCGCTGTGTGAGTCGGCCACGCAGAGGGTCGGAACCTGGGTCGCAAGAGGTTATGATCGTGTACGTACAGAGTTTGTTGTAGAGATTTCATGTCACTCTCTCACGTTGTAGAGCGCGGGGCAACAGGGAGCAGGCAGTAAAGCCGTAGCCCACCCCTTGAGAGACACCTTCGGCGCAACAACCGGGCACGAAAAAAAGTCGGCAGTTGTTCTTTTCCTCGCGATGTGAGAGATTTTTAGCAATACCTTAATGTGATGTTACAGGTGGGTTAAGAGGGAGATGTGCGCGAGCTGCGGGACCGCCGGGACGGCGGGCGGGTGATTGCGACGCGCCGCCACTTTTGGCGACTTTTGGGACGCGCGTCAATCGGCCGAGATTCGGC
>NW_005197309.1:0-1472 GCF_000372725.1 Emiliania huxleyi CCMP1516
GAAGGCTCCGTGAAAGTGCCCGTCGCCGTCGAGCACGATCTCCGGGGCCGTGCTCGTCCCGCCGCACCCAACCCGGTGCGCGGTCCGTCGCACAACGCCGGAGCTGTTGTCATCGCCTTTTGAGATGACAAACAGGATGTGCAGCAGCTCAATCCCCCGCATCTTCACGAACGCCATGCACTCGACGTCGAGGAAAAACCACTCGTTTGGTCGCATCCAGAACGCCAGCCCCAGCGACAGCACCGCCGCAAAATTCGCGTCGCCCGCGTTCACCGCTGATAACGTCGCAAGCAGTGACGCCACTGTCACTGGGCACAGTGCCGCCGCCTTGAAAGGCCGGTTCGAGTCAAGCCGCACACTGCACACCTTCCGCAGCGCCCAAATCGTGTCGTACCAGTCCGGGTCGTACTGCGGCGCTGTCACGCGCCAAACTCGCGAGTAACCGCTGAGCCCGTCGAGGAAGGTCTTCACGTACGCCATGCCATAGTACCGCTCCCCTGCCTCCGCGCCCTTGGTGTGCGCCGCCTTCCTCCCCTTCGCTGCAAACGATGCTGTCCCGTCCACATGGTCGCACACAAACCCTCCCAACGGCACCAGCCTGTTTGCCACCATCGCCAAGTATAGCGCCACCAGCCGCGGGTCGATAGCTGTCCCTGCGCCCTCGCTTCCATCCAGCGGCGGGTTGTGCCGCCATCCACACGGGTAAAAGCACTGCACAAACGTCGCAAAAGACGCCAGCCACGCGGTGTGCTGGCGGTAATTTGACGCCGCCCTCGCCACGATCGCCTTGCGACCCTGCTCCAACGCCACGTCATCCAGCAGCGCCTTGTGCTCCGCAGTCACCGTGATGCCGTCGGCGCCTTCTCTCTGCACCATCGTGACGGCGGAGTTCGCCATCTTCTCCAACCCCGCCACCACCTCGACGGCAGTGCCAGCCCCGGCGGCCGTCTTTCGCTCCTTTCGTCGAGCCACCATGTACCTGTCCGGACCGTCGAGGCGGGCGGTGAACACTCGTTCGACCATCATAGACGACGGTTTCACCGGCGCTCCCGCCTCTGCGTTGGCGTCGTGCGCGGCCTTGTCCGCTGCCTGTCCCCGCAACTTGAGCTGCCCCCGCACGGCGACCATCGCGTTGGCGGTCTGCGCAGCAAGCTTGGCCGCCTTCGCCAATCTCTCTCGCTCTGCCGCCGCTGCCGCGTCCACGGGACGGTCCGTCAGCGGGTCGTCGCGCAGCCGCCCGTCGGCGTCGGCAGCCTCAATCATGGCAGCGTCGGCAGCCTCGCTCATACGGGAGCAGCAGCGACCTGAAACGGTCCGTCGACAAATTCGAAGCGCCCGCCGAATTCGAAACGTGCGCCGCTCCCGCCGATCTCCCGCTAACGGACCTTACACGCCCGTAACCTCTCTTTAAGGTATTGCTAAAAATCTCTCTCCGGGAAAACTGCGTGCAATACCAAACAACTCTAACACTC
>NW_005197308.1:0-1472 GCF_000372725.1 Emiliania huxleyi CCMP1516
TGTGGCGATCAAGGCGGCGGCGTTGCAAGCGCCATGCCGCAACCAGGCCCGCCCAGAATAGCACTGGCCAGTCTACCGGCGCGCCCGGCGCATTAGAATGCGCCCGCCGCGCCGGCAGACTGTTGGATGGCCACAGTCGCGAACGTGGGTGAAGTCGTGCGGCGCAGAGACCAGCTCATTCGCCGTCGCCGGTCCCTCGATCACGTGCGCCGTCGCCGTTGACCCGCGTCCATGGGCGGGCAGCAGGCCTGCAGCCCTCCAGCCCTCTAAACCCCTCCGACCCCTCTAACCCTCTCGTGGCGGGCACTCGGAAGCGCCGCGCCATTCTTTTTTTGCGAACCCTCCCGGAGGCCCTTCCGACCCCTCTCGAGCCCTCCCGCCACGAAGATCCTCTCTTTGTCCGACCGTCCCTCCGAGCCCACCCGGCGACCGAGCCCTCTTGCCTACCACCCGAGCTCGGGGGGGCGCGAGCCCTCCTGGACCCCACCACCCCTCCCGCCTCGCCCAGCCCTCCTGACCCCTCTCCCCGGTGGACCGCTCCACCCTCCCAGCGCGCTAGCCCTATGGGACCCTGTGGAGCCCTCCCGACGCCGATCCGACGGGGACCCCTCCAGCCCTGTGGGCTGGCGAGCCCTCCGGTCGGAGGGGTGGAAGTGGGAGGGCTCGAGGACGGACCCCTCTCGCTCCGGGAGGGTGGAGGGGTGGAGGGTGGAGGGGTGGAGGGGTGGTTGAGCCCTCTAGCTCTATCGATTTAGCCCTACCCCTCCCGCCGTTTTAGGGCTTGCTGACCCGCTATGTGCAACGTGGCCGAAGCGGCCGCGGCGATCTCGGAGGCCCAAGGGTCGCCTCTTCCCCTGCTGAGCGCGAAAGGGACGATCGCGGCGGCAAACCCGGCGGATCTGCCGGTCGCGGTGTGCTCCGCGCTCCGCGCGTGCAAGGAGTCCATCGTCCGCATGCCGCTCAAGGGCCTTGGTCCGCGGCTCGCCGCGACCCTGTCCAGCGCGGGCTTCGCACTGGGATGGCTCGTCGTGGGCTACACTCTCGCATGAAGCCTGCGGCAGAGCAAGGGGGGTGCGGCCGTGCCATCCGCCACAAAAAAGGAGTTCTACCCCCGAGGCGCAGTCAATTGCGATCAAAAACGAGGCCATGGATCAGCGCTCATGTGCGCAGTGGCCACCATCTGCTGGAGAGACACGACGGTATGCGAGAGGTAACCTGCAACCATCCGCGCGCGGACTGGGACTGGGGCTGCCTCACCGGCGAGAATGCATGTTGGCGGGCCGAGCTGTGGTGCGCGTGGGCAACGAGGCCACGGGCGCACGCAGCACACACGGGCCGCATGAGTTTGTGCAAAAGGCAGAAAAAATTTTACGGGCGTGACCCACTTTGAGCGCAGCGCCAGGAGATGTCAGGCCCGGCTCAGCCTCAGGGGCGAGGCGGCTGTTGCGCGGCACAAGAGCGCGGAGCACGCA
>NW_005197307.1:0-1472 GCF_000372725.1 Emiliania huxleyi CCMP1516
GCGACGGCGGGCGTGAGCGCGGCGTACGCCTCCGGGTGGAGCCCCGACGAGGCGCGCGTGAGCTCGAGCACGAAGAGCGCTCCGGCGAGCGGCATGCCGATGAAGGTCGTCAGCGCGCCCGCCGCGCCGGCGTAGGCCATGGTGCGGGCCATCGCGTGCTCTCCGGCGCCGTACACGCGCCGCGCGTACGCCGCGCCGACCAGGCTTCCCGCCACCACCATCGGCGCCTCCGGACCGACCGAGAAGCCGAAGGTGGACGTCAGCAGCGAGAGCAGCAGCACCGGCAGCACGGACGCCGCGGGCGAGGCGCCGCCCGGCGCGCCCGCCTCGTCCTGGTACCGAGCGATGAGCTCCGGCATCGTGTAGCCCTGCAGCCGCAGCGCGGTCAGCCCGACGAGCAGGCCGCCCACGGTGCAGGCGGCCGGTACAAACAGCGTTGCGTCCGCCAGCGGCAGTGCGGCCGGCAGCCTGCGCCAGACGAGAGTCACCGCGAAACGAAGGCAGCGTGCGTACAGGGTGCCCATGCAGGCGGTGCCGGCGCCGAGCGCGGCGGCGTGCAGCAGCGCCGTGGGCTTCTCTGCGCGTATCGCAGTGGTCCGAGCCGACATCGAAGCGGCGCGAGTAGTACGCAGCACGGAGGCTGCGCCGTCACCAGACGCCGTGGTTATGCCGAGGCGGCCTCTGCCGAGTCTGCCGAGGTTGGGTGCTCGGTACGCCGTCGACTCGGCAAAGTACATGAGAACAAGGCCCAAGGAGAGTTTGAGCATCGCGGCCGCGGCCATTCGTCGCTGAAGCCTCTCTCACAGCACACTGGGTTCCGGCTCCTAGCCAGATAGGGGGTCTGAATGACTCGCACCAAAACGCCCTACCTACCTACCTATTGCGGGCGCCAATCGCCAGGCTCCGTGCCCCACCTACCTACCCTATTCCCAGGCCGCGCAGCGAAGCGAAAGAATGCCCGTTAGCCCTCTGAGCTCTGTGAATAGGCTGAGGGCCCAACTTCCGCCGCAACGCCGGCGGACGGCCACCATCGGTGTTTTTGGCTTCGCCACCGTTCAAAGCGTGCGCAATGCGCTCGCCGACATCAAGCGAGCACGCCTGTCCGACGAGCGGCTTGCTGTGTGGACGCCTTCTTGTGGCTCTCGTCGAGAGCGTTTTGCGACCCGGCGGGTGGGAGAATATGTGTCGTCTGATGTGTCACTGTGTACGTCACATCGGTCTTGATAATAAGCACGGTCGATCCGTCGAAGCGATACACTCGTTCCTATCACGTTGGACGGCTGGCACGGGAGCTCTGTGCCAGCAACAGGAACCGAGCCGTACGGCAAGAAGAGCTCGATGGGGAGCGAGAACCGTCAGAGGAGCTTCAAGGGTAACCTGAAGTCCTCCGTGACGCGCTCAATCGCTCCCAAGCGGGTGGCTCTCGAAAACCGTCGATATCTTCCGGAAAGACTGCTCTTGCCGAGCAGCCG
>NW_005197306.1:0-1472 GCF_000372725.1 Emiliania huxleyi CCMP1516
AGTACGAGCGCGGCGTCGTGCAGCAGCGCGACCGCAACAGCCAGCTTCTCGTGCAGTGGTGGGAGGAGGCGGCGACCGGGTCCAATGAGAAGGGCCTCGCGCCCGAGTGGGTTGCCGAGCGACACGCGGCGCTGGCCGCTCCGGCGGATGGCGAGCGGGTGCGGCGCGGCATGGCGGTGCTAGCAGAGTGGGTGGACGGCCGCTTCTACTGCGCCACTGTGCAGGGCGGCGCGGCGCAGGCCCGCGTGCTCCTCCAGTTTGAGGACGGGCTGAGGCATGCTCCCCCCCCGGCTGCCCCTCTGGCTATTGCAGTTTTGTCTGCGGTGATGCCTTTCCCTGAGAACGCACACAACCGCCCTCGTGTGCAACACCCCGTGTGTGTGCTCCGCGAGTGCGTGTGCCCCGTCGTCCGTGCTAGGACGTGTGTCACACTGACTGACTGGCTGACTGCAGGTATGAGGCCGGCCTCGACGCGCTGCGGCCTCTGCTGGACAAGCCGCTCCTGCAGGCGGCGCACGCCCACCCTCGACCACCCTCGACCACCCTCGCCCACCCTCCACCACCCTCCACCACCCTCCACCACCCTCGACCACCCTCCACCACCCTCGACCACCCGAGATCACCCGAGATCACCCGAGATCACCCGAGATCACCCGAGATCACCCGAGATCACCCGATACCTCGCCACGCCTGTTCCTCCCTCCCGTTGCGACGCACCACCTTCCAATGCGGCGCCTCTTCGCTCCTGCAGCCGGCGCACTCGCCCCCTCTCCTCTATCTCCCCACACCTCCCCACACCTCCCCACACCTCCCCGCACCCGCAGCCGGCGCATTCGCCCCCTTCTCCTCTATCTCCCCACACCTCCCCACACCTCCCCACACCTCCCCACACCTCCCCACATCTCCCCACATCTCCCCACACCTCCCCGCTCCCGCAGGCGGCGCATTCGCCTCCTTCTCCTCTATCTCCCCACACCTCCCCACACCTCCCCACACCTCCCCACACCTCCCCACACCTCCCCGCACCCGCAGGCGGCGCATTCGCCCCCTTCTCCTCTATCTCCCCACACCTCCCCACTCCTCCCCACACCTCCCCACACCTCCCCACACCTCCCCACACCTCCCCACACCTCCCCACACCTCCCCACACCTCCCCACACCTCCCCGCTCCCGCAGGCGGCGCACTCGCCCCCCTCGTCCGCGGTGCGGGAACCGCGCTCGTCGCTGCAGCGGATGCTTCCCGCTGATCTGCCATCCGCCCGCGCCGCCGGGTACGGCCCACTCGCGCAGTCGATGGACCGGCTCGAGGCCGTCTGGCGCTGCTCCGGCGCCTCGCGGGCCGAGCACGAGGCGGCGCTGTCTTTCTATGTTCGAGGCGGCGTCTTTCTTCTTCTCTCTAGGCACTTGGCGGGTGGAGCACGAGGCGGCGCTGTCTTTCTTTGTTCGAGGCGGCGTCTTTCTTCTTCTCTCTA
>NW_005197305.1:0-1472 GCF_000372725.1 Emiliania huxleyi CCMP1516
CCCCCCCCCCCCCCCTTTATCCCCCGGGCCCCCCCCCCCCCCCCCCCAAAACACCCCAACCCCACCAATACCCCAACCCCACCCAGGTTGATCCCCTCCTTGATGCCGCCGTCGATTGCGTCGATGTGCTCGAGCTCGCATCCTTTGTGCAGGCCCCCCCCAGGCGCCCCTACGGCGGCGCGCAGCGCCGCTGCACCCCAAACAAAAACGCGCGCGCAGCGCGCGCCAGCGGCGCGCAGCGCCGCCTCAGGCGGCGGACAGCAGGTGCGCAAATTTAAACGCCATTTTCGGTTTCGCACTTTTGCCAAAATCTTCAAAATCCGGTACAAATCGACTTAGGAGATTTTCCGTGCGCAGCCGGCGGGGCCCATGGCGGGGGCTGGCCCCCCGCTGCCAGGCGGCCAGCCAAAAATGTTATAAACACCAAAATTGGGTTTACATAGTAAACTGCTTGCCAGAGGCCTCAGCAACTTTGTACATCATTTTGGTCCTTTCTGTGTGGGCATGAGAATCGTTGCGGGCTGCGGAACCGGCCCCAGAAGGGGACGGTCCGGGCGAGTGTGGCAGCTCCTGCGCTAGTATGGGCACCCTCTATCATAGCACTACTGATCCTGGTCATTAGAGCTGCCAGGGATAGCGTCAGGAGCCGGTAGGAGTCAAAACCCCTCATACTTGAGACATCGTGTCCCATATACTCGCACAACGAGCCCGCGGCCGGGACGGTGCGGAGAGGCTCGCCAAGGCCCAAGCACCGCTCAGCGGCGAGGGGGAGGGCGGTGGCGGCGGCGGCGAGGCGCGAGGCGGTGGCAGCGGTGGTGCGGACGGCGGGATTGACAGGGGAGGCGGCGGCCACGAGGGAGCGGCGGCGAGAGGGGGGCAGCGGCGAGGCGCGCCGGCGAGCGAGGCGCCCGCGCCATCAGAGGGACGCCGCCGCGAGATGGAGGGCGGCGGTGACGGAGGCGAGGGTCGAGGCGGCGGCGGCGGCGGCGGCGGCGAGAACGGCGGCACCGAGTTTGTCTCGGTGAGCGGACCGGCGGCGGGAGGAGGAGCAGCGGCGGCGCTCTCGCTGTTGAGCGTGCTGTTTTGAGCCTGGGATCCCATGTCACTGCGACCGGCGTGCCCGGGAACGGAGATCGCGCGCGCGCCGCATTCACGACGCGCGCGCGATCTTCGCGGAGTCGGGTCCCCAGAGGGCAGCGGTCTTTTTGGCCGACGTCCAGCGGCGCGCAAGGAAGCAGGCGCAGCGCCGGCGGTGTCGCGCTGCATGGGCCAGCAGGGTGCAGTGGCGAGGGGCGGCGGGCTCGGACGTCCACCGAGTCGCTCCGCGCGCCAGGCGGAGCGCGCGCGCGGGCCAGGAAGCTCTCAGCAGGCTGAAGAGGACATCTGCGCTTATTGCGGGGCGGGCGGGACTCCACTTTGTATTCGGCACACGCCTCCCTACAGGTATAAATACCGGCGGAGCTATTTAAAAT
>NW_005197304.1:0-1472 GCF_000372725.1 Emiliania huxleyi CCMP1516
AAACCTTGGGACGAGGAGCCTTTGTGGATGGGGCATGCAAGCTTCTTTTGGGCCCGGGAAGCCTGGGAGGAACAAGCTCCTTCTGCTGTTTTACAACCCTTTTGGGCCAAGTGGACCGCAGCCTAACTTGTGCGGGTGCCAACAGCTGTGGACAACGATGGGCTCCGCCTTCACCTGGCCCTCAGTTCACTGTTGCTGCGGGCTTGGTGGGGGCGACAATGTTCGGCGATCTGCCGGCACACTGTGAGACCATGGGGTGTGAGGTAAAACCACGCTAACCAGCGCTTGGTCACATCGGCCCCGAGGTCAGATCCTTCTACTCTCTTAGTGACAAGACTTGTCTACTGGCTGGAGCCGAGCAGGAGGGCGCCCGGCGCACAACCCCTGGTCAACTCACGGTCCACACCCCGTACCTACCTAGGGGCACAGACAGGTGTGTGGGGCTCTCCTGCTCCTGACAAGGGACACGACAGGCTCGCACGGATATGTCTGCACAGTGCTGGGGACCTCTGTTTTCCTTTTTGTTTGCCGGAAAAGTACGTGCAGGCCAACGGGCAACAGGCGGACGGAGTCGGCGGCGGTGGTGCAGCCTCAGTCAGGGGGCGGCGCGCCACTTGCCGTCGTCCGAGAGGGCCAATATGCGCCCTGGGACGAGATGACCTTGCTCGGCTTCGGTAAGTTCTGCATGAGCGGCGCCGGAGCTTCCGGGAGAGGGTGGCGCGACAACGTTGTCGAGGTTTCGAAGTTGCGTGTTTTACAAAATGAAGTCGGTGTTCGAGCATCGCCAAATCTCGGCGGGCACTCGCCCCATGGCGCGCGTAGCTATGACCATCGGAGGGAAGCGCTACAGCTTTACCTCCCGCCACTGACGAGCGCACAGATTGGCGGGCCAACCGTTGATTGCGAGATGAGCCTCGTAGCATCGGCGGGAGCTGCTGGCTCTTGGGGGGAGGCCAGTGCAGTTGCAGGATCAGGAGCTGCTGGCCACGACACGAGAGATGAAGCGTTCTCCGTCTGAACTACGCGGGCGGGGCAAAAGCGCCGTGCTGCACGGCGGCCTTTGCGCTCTCTCGGGCTTTGGGATACTCTCTCTCCTGCTAGCTAGGCGCGCCACCGCCAGGAGCAGTGTACCTTATTAAATAGATAAATAAATCAAAACGGACAACTCTCTACTGTGAGATACCTTATTTTATCGTAGTTGCATGCACATAATTTTGCTGGTAATTATTTACTGTACTCTGTGTAGCACGCAAGCGGAGATCAGCAGGCAGCTGCGAGACGAGCTTTATCTCGGAGCGACAGCCTCAAAGTAAAAGGGCGGATGGGTGCGGACAGTACTCAGGCACAAGGCGCGCCTGACCGTGCGGTCTACGCCTTCAACCCTGCGGCCGGTGAGCAGGGGTGACTCGTTCGCCAGTCAGTCAGGCAGGCGATCAAGGAGCAGTGATATTGGCGCATGAAGCGCCTAGCCG
>NW_005197303.1:0-1472 GCF_000372725.1 Emiliania huxleyi CCMP1516
ATAGAAGCCACTCTCTCGCGTGTGGAAGCCACGACTGCGTAGTCGTGCTCCCCCGGAGCACGCCATAGAGCGCCGGTTTTGTGTACCGGGCGCACCCGCAGCCGTACACACCACTCTGCTGCCACTGCCAGGGGGTCGCCGCAGGCGCCCCAAGCGGCGCGGAGCGCCGCCGCAGGCGGCGGACAGCAGGTGCGCAAAATTAAACGCCATTTTCGGTTCCGCAGTTTTGCCACTAACGTCGAAATCCTGTACAAATCGAGACTTACGAGAGCCGAGCCTCCCACGAAAACCACAGAGGGGCGCGCGGACAGCGCGCCGCCAGGGGCGCCGCAGGCGCCTCAAGCGGTGCGGAGCGCCGCCACAGGCGGCGGACAGCAGGTGCGCGAAATTAAACGCCATTTTCGGTTCCGCGGTTTTGGCACTGTCTACCAACTTTGTGGTACAAATCGACTTGCACTTGGTCTGAGCCCTGCGCTGCGTTTGAGCCTCCATTCTGAAAGTGTACGTAGAAGGGAAGGCAGCAGGTCCGGCTTGCGAACTCCGCTGTGCGCCGACAAGCGGTATGGCGCCGAGCGGTAGAGGCCATTTTCCTATTAGAAAAGGCTGTCGAGAGCGCAAAATTTTCTTCGCTGCGCGCCCAACCATGGTGGGCACGCAGCGGGCGCCTGCGGCGCCAAATTTTTGAAATGTCTGCCAGTCGCCCAACCTGATCTCAGAATCACTCCGCCGGCTCTTGTGGGCGACTGAGGCGCGGTTGAGCTCGTCCTCAGCTCCAAAATACATACTCCGGCAGAACCCGAACTCGGCTGCTCGCGCAACCGCCCGCTCTCGCGGCTCGCTGCCGTCCTCTGGCAGGCAGAGGCGGCAGTTCCACGCGGTGATGTGCCGGACGTCGCTCCGCGCGTAGACCAGGTTAAGGACGCGGCGAACAGGTCCTCCTGGCTTCAGCGGCGCGCCGCGGTGCCACGTGTCGAGGCGGTAAAGCAGCAGCGTGCCTGGCCTGTACTGCACGGCAGCTTCGCGCGCGTAGAGCGCGGCGCGAAAGCGGGCCGTCTCCGGATCGCGCTGCTGGAAGTACCTCTCGGCCGCAGTGCGGTCGTTCACCCAAGGTACTCCCCCGACGCCAGGCATGCGCGTGTAAGGCCACGCGTAGGCGGCATCCGAGGGCCCGTTCCTAGGCACCTACCTGGTGGCACCTCCGCACTCCTCCTCGTGGTCGAAGTAGAGGATGGCCGCGACCGCCTCTGGCGAGTCCCACGGCGCCGGGTGGGTGAGGTAGTGATTGGGGTAGTCCATGTGCATCCTCTGGTCGCTGTTGGAGTAAGAGAGCTTGGGGTCGGGCAGCCACGATGGCGCCGGAGACTTGCTCCACGCCTCGCTCTGCAGGAGCGTCAGGCTGCCCGTGCCGAGCAGCTGGCGGACGGCCGAGCGCGGCCTCCGATGGGTCGAAATCTTGTTGAGCGCGTCGGACG
>NW_005197302.1:0-1472 GCF_000372725.1 Emiliania huxleyi CCMP1516
CCCCCCCCCCCCCGGCGGGCTTGGGGTGGGAGCGCCGGGCGGCGCCGTCGGCCGTGGGCACCACGCCCTCGCCGCGCAGCTCGCGCACGCTGGCGGGCAAGAGCGCATCCACGAGAGCCGCTGCGCTCGCCGCGTACGCGCCCGAATTACCAAAGCACAAGGCGCCCGGCTGACCCAGGCACCGGCGGCCAGCATCGTCGGCGGCGAGCAGCGGGCGGTAGCACCGCGGCCACGAGTTGCACTCGCCGCTGAGGAGCTGCCGATCGCCGCGACTGACGCGGCGCAGCAGCGTCTCCGTCGAGGCCGTGACTCCGTTGACGACCATCGTGTCCCACGCGTCGACGACAATGACGGCCGCGCGAGGGGCCAGTCGGCGGAGCAGCGCCGCGGCGCGCGCAACCGCGTAGAACTTCTCTCGCACCGCGTTGCCCATGCCGCCCAGCTGCTGCCCGAGCCCCAGCAGCACCAGCGGGAAGTCGAACTTGGCGGCCGACGGCCCGAGCAGCCAGTCGGGCGGCAGCGCCGTGGCAAAGGCCAGAATGATCACCGCCGCGCCGGCCGCCTCGGGCCACGCCAGCTGCGCGCACTGGTCCAGCGCGGGGCCCGCCAGGCTGCTCGGCGGCGGCGTGTAAGCAGACATCGTACCGGCGGCGGGGCAGCGGCGCGTGCGGCGGTTTCCTGCCAAACCCCGGAAAGTGGGTCAAAAATGACCACGGCGACACGTGTAGGCGCGTATCTTAGCTAAGGCTCGCGCCCTGACGTGTAAGTGCTCATGTGCACCGAGCCCATATACGCACCTGCAAGTGTGGACGCGAGTATTAACTAAGATGAGCGCCCACACATGAGGATGCGCGTCTGCGTCCAGGCAGCCCAGATACGCGTCTTCGTGTCTGGGCGCTTATCTTGAGTAAGGCTCGCGCCTACACGTGTAGCTGCGTATCTTGAGATGAGCGCCCACGCTTGTGGCGCCTATCTTAGCTAGTACTCGCGGTGTCGGCGTGGGTGCTTGGTGGTCAGCATACGCTCCCACACATGCAGACGCGAATATTAGTCAATATGAGCGCTCACACGTGCAGGCGCGCATGTTGACATACGCACCTCCTGCGCATATGGCGCTCAAAAGTGAATAGTTTTGGGTGATACGCGCTCAAGTCGCCTGTGTCATCTGTCCCTGGCTTGCTGGGCGCTGCTTTATGGCGGATCTCCTTGATGCCGCGGAGGATGATGCCGGCGCCGAGGTGCCCGCGGCGGCCGGGTAGCGAAGCGTTCAAACCACATGGCGGTCAGCAACATCGAGTGGAAAGACGTGGCGACGGTCGTCGAGCCACAGCCGTGGCCAAGTGTCTCAACCCCGGCCTGCGCGAGAGGAGGACTTGACGGAGGTCCACCCTCGGCTCGTGTTTGAGCGGTACGCTCGAGGCGGTTGTGTTCACCGCGTCTTCGAGCCCAATACACCTTCGCCGGTGAGACCA
>NW_005197301.1:0-15690 GCF_000372725.1 Emiliania huxleyi CCMP1516
CCCAGGCGCGAAAACGAATCTGCGAGGCGTGGCCGCTCACGCGGCCCGATGGGGAGGAGCGGGGCGAGCCCCCTCCAACCCACCCGCGCTAGGTCTCGGGTTTGACGCATGGGGTCACACCCGCGAAACCCGTGAACTAGCCGGGGCAGTCGGAGAAGGGGCAACTCCGTGCACTGACGGTCGGCCGCCAGAAAACACGCCTCCGTAGCTCGGGTTACACCAATCCTCGCTACCCCGAGAACCTCGAGAAAGAGAATTTTACAAAAGAGCCGCCGTTCATGGACCAACCCATCCAGACGCGTCCTCCTCTTCGCCGTTCATGGACCAACGATCCGACGCGCTAACCTACAGCCCTGCCAGGAGCAGTCTCCCTCAGGCGTCCTCGCCACGCCTCGCGTGCTCACGCTCCCGCTCTCTCGCGAAAACCGACCGGACCCAACGAGAAGAAGGGAGGCGCGTTGTGCCCGCCAGGCCGGTGCCGAGGAAGAGGAGGGTCCACTACACGAAGCAATTCAAGGAGCGAGCGGTGACGATGGCGTTGTCGAAGCCTTTCAGCGCTCGCATCAAGCCAACTTGCAGCGACCTCAAAGACATGGGATATATTGTCGAACCGGTGTGGGGCACCACCCCACCTCGCTCCACCCCTCTCACCCTCCTCACCCCTCCCTCGCCACTCCAACACCAACACAGGTCCAGCTACGAAAATGGATCCGGACTTTTACGCGAACGCAGCGACAACCGCCGCCGCCGCCGATGCCTCCGAGCGCGGACGCGCAAGGCCCGCTCATCCCGCTCGTCCTGCCGCCGCTGCCGATGCGTCCTCCGAGCGCGGGCGCACAGGGCCCGCTCGTCCCTTTCGTCCCGTTCGTCCCGGTTGTCCCACTCTTCCCGCGGCCGCTGCCGATCCATCCTCCGACCGCACCTCTCGCCACCAGCCTTGGATGGGGTCAAGTCGCTGCCGCCGCGCCACTCTGCTGCTACCCGTTCGCCTCCGCGTTCCCGGTCGCCACGCTCGCCACGCCCGCCGTCGAGCGGGAGATTGTGGCATGCACCGCCCTGGCGTCTATGCCTGGATGTGGATGAGCGTACGGGGGGGGACGGGCCGAGGAGGGTGTCCAGAGAGAAATTCGCAGCTGCATTTTTTCGGCGTTTAAGAAACAACACTTGTGGGGTCTTGTTAGTGTATAAAAACTCACCTAAAAAGGCAAGCGTCGCTTCAGACCCAGATTCACCACCCCCTCCCAAACCTCCCAATTTCCCAACTTCACACCACCTGAAAAAATGAGCGCGCCTTTCCAAAAAGTAACCCAGCGACTCGTCCGAGCGGGCCGGGTCAACGCCGGAGCCATCAAATTCAACTCACACGCCTGTCGACCCGACGACTGGGCCGACGCGCCGTGCGAAAGCGGCGGCGAGGGGGGTATCCACGCACGGACACTCCGGCAGTGCGCCGTCCTCCGCCTCAAAGAAAAAAGGGCGAGCTCTTACCGTGTGCGGGCCGGAACGGCCGGCCTGCCGCATCCTTCCGATCCGAGGACGGGCTCGATCTACTACGCGGACCTCAATCCATATCATCAGTGCAGCACTCATGCAGCAAGCAGGCGAAGCAGTAAATCGACGTGAGGGACGCCACGATGAGCGTGAAGTAGCCGTTGCCGATGGTGTTGATGGGGCCGGTATACGTGAGGAAGACGAACATGGACACCGCGAGGGCCTTCTCACGACGAACGCGTGCGCTACCATCAACATGGGGACTTTCTTCTCCCGCTTGTGCAGCGTGAGCGGAAGCGCGAGCGCCGATGTGATGGCCAGAACGATGACCCCCGTGTCGGCGTTGTGCTTGTCGTCGTTGACCGCGCCCTCGAGCGCCACAGCGTACCGCCCGCCCTCGAAGCTCCCCTCCACGCCCCGCTGCCCGTTCAGCTCGGGGCGGGAGGAGAGGCCGCCGAGCACGACGCGCTGGCCGAGCAGCGGCGCTGGCTCACTGCTTAGCTCGCCCGCGTGCACCACGCGATCAACCCTGGATGGGCCCTGGATGGGCAATGCATACGCCTACTTGGGCCTCAGATCGCCCGACCGCGTCCCGGGGTGCTCTGTCTGCGTTCGGATTTGAGAGAGATTTTTCGCAATAACTCTGACACTAACACATCATTTGGGGCCTGGAGCCCCAGCAGTTTTTGGTTGTTTAAAGTACGTTTTGGTGTGGGGGAGGGGGGGGGGGGACAGACTTGGGCGGTCGACTTCAATTTTGGGGGGTTTGGACGACTGTTTACTTTTGGGGATCTTGCCGACGCACTAACCCCACGGCAAGCATACGATGGATGCCCTGGCACTTAAAGGTTGGTGGAAAACAGATCTTCATCGGAGTTTAGAGTACGTTGGGGGGACAGCTTTGGGCACGGCGACTTCAATTGTGGCGTTTTTTCTAGTAGGTTCGATCTCTCGCCCTGGATGTGAAGTTACCGACTGCACTCCAAGTGCTCCAAGTGCTCTCTTCCAGTCCCTCACCGATTCTCGCTGCAACCTTCATGCCACCTCGCGGTCGCCTCCCTCTCGTCGTTCTCTCTCCTGTCGCTTCATCCTCTGGCGTCGTGTCCTGAGCAGGTCTCGTGTCATGAGCTTTAGGTTAGCGATTAGCGTTAGGTTAACCCCTAAACGGCTACCGAAACGGGGTGCCCGGAAGGGCGATATCACGGCGGCCTAACTGTGCCTCCGTGCGCTCGCCACATACCCCCTGCTGCCCGAGGATCGTGTTAGCACTTTATTGGGCACATACAGAGGCGGTGGGAAGCCACCACGTTCCCCTCAAATTTTCCGCCACAGAGCTCTGGAGCGCGCTCTGCACGAGCTCCTGGGACGCGGTTTCGTCTTTCGATCCCAGACGGTCGTCGCACGTCGGCGCCCCAGTGAGGTCCGCCGTCATAGGTGTAGCACGCTACTAGACACACTGCCTCCAAGTTGAGCGGTGGAAAATTGTGACCACCCCGAAGCCACGCACCGAAGCGCCGGCGTCCCTTTGGCAATCTGCCACCGACAGCAACACGCCTTTGATCACCGGCTGCTTGCGCTCCGCATACTCTCCAGAAGCTGTTGGTTGTGTGGCTGGTGCTACTTTTATCAGCCTTCCTCATGCACAATGTTGCCGTTGCTACGAGGCTGCAACCCGTCGTCATTTGAGTTTGCTGCCAGCCACACACAGCGCGTTCCTGCTGCATGAATGGTTGGACAGGTGTGAACAACACCTCGTGGGGGCGGCACCGCAGGCGTCCATTGAGGGGTCCAGGTGATAGCCCTGGGCGGGCAATCCATACGCCTAGTTGGACTTCAGATCGCCCGATCGCGTTCCGGTTAACTGACGTCGGATTTGTGACGCCGCCGCACCGCGCCGCGGCCGGGGGCCCTCCGGAGGCTGAGGATGGCCGTGGCGGACCGAGACGAGCTCTGGGAGGTAAAGTGTCAGTGTATATATTGTAGAGGCTGGCCATGTTCACAATATCTCTCACTCTAGCTAAGCCAGGGGAGGCTATTCTGGGCGTCCACACGGCTTGCACCGGTGACCCTTGCGACAAAGCGAGCGCGTCCGTGAAGAATCGAGGACAGAGTCACAAATCCCGCTTGTTGTGCATGTTTTGAGGTCGGACAAGGCTGCTGTCTTCTCCACGCAGCAGCCGACGCCACCAGGCCTCGGTAGCTGAGCAGCAGGAGCCTCCTCGCTGCTGGCAGAGTTGCGCCTCTGTTTGCCGCCGCTAAGAGATCGTTGTTGCGGGAATCCGGGGAATCTAAAGGAATCTAGAATCTGTGGGTCCGAGATTCGATCTGGGACCTGAGCCGCTCTCGCGATCCGGGCCGTGGAGCCCACGAGGAAGACTTCGTCTGCTGGGACGGAGTCCCGACGCTCGCTGCGTCCGCCGCCGCTGGTCGTGCAGGTGGAGCGGCGGCGAAGTCCATCTCCCGCCGCCACTGCTGTCGAGAAGGATCCGAAGGCCCAGGCGAGAGCTTGCACAAGGGATATTCGCGAACAAAAGAATTCTTAAAATACGAGCCTCTCTCACAGCACACTGGCACGACAAGGGCGCGGACTGGCGCGGACTGGCACACACACCGGCTCACCACCGGAGCCGCCTAAGCGACTCCGTTAAGAACGGCAATGCATTCCGCACCGTGCACAATGCCGCTCTCCCCGCACGCTAGCTCGTTCACCGTCTGCCACGCCACAAAAGAATTTTTCGCCCGTGCTTGGCCCGCACCCTTTCGCCCCATGCAGCCGGCTGCTTGCTGGTGGCACTAGGGCCGCTGAGGCCCGCAAGATTTTTTATTAAAGATGGATAGAACGCCCCCGGGCGGACACTCACCACAATGAGCACACCGCAAGCGGCGCACACAAACGGGCGTCAACGGCAAACACCGCCGCCGATACAACACACGCACGCAAACGCACCAACACACGCACTTGTAGTGCGCCAGGGTCTGAGCAACATATCCCAGCAACTCACGGTGCCTCCGTCCCCTATGGCGGCCGCCCTTGCACCCTCTCCTCCCCTCAACGTGAAGGCGGCTAGGCTTTTGGCAGAGAGTAGCAAGTGTAGTCAGAGTACGGCCACACTGCTGCCGCTACCTGACCAGAGTGGGAGATGTAGCGAACGCAATGCACTTCAGTCGCCTTGCAACCATAGTAGCGGTGATAATAGCTGCTTGCACTGATTGCAACGGCGATGCAGCTCGCGTCGCCTTGGCAGAGCGCCATGCACTCATAATAGCTGGACCGGCACTCATAAAAACCCTCACTGCCATCAATCCTTGACATCGTCGAATCGCGGCAATAGCCCTTGCCGACAACGAATGCTGGGAACAATGGCGGTGGCGGCGGCGAAGCCGGGGGCAGCGGCGAAGCCGGGGGTGTCGGCGGCGAAGCCGGGGGCGGCGGCGAAGCAGGCGGTGGCGGCGGCGAAGCTGGTGGCGGCGGCGAAGCAGGCGGTGGCGGCGGCGAAGGCGGCGACGGTGGCGGCGACGGCGGCGGCGAAGGCGGCGAAGGCGGCCAAATCACTCCTGTAAGGTTTGCGTCTTTGCGATCCGCGTCGGTCCAGATGATACCACCATCAGGGTCGCCAGGCGAGACTCGCGCCTTCACAAAGCTGGCGTTGCGCAGGTCTGCGCCTGTAAAGTCGACGTCGCCGCCAGCGACGTCGCCATCACCGGCAGTGAGCGTGGCCTGTGCGAAGTTGGCGCGGCTTAGGTCTGCGTCCTCCATGTAGACGGAGCCGCCGTCTTCACCGCCATTGCCCGCAGTGAGCGTGGCCTGTGCGAAGTTGGCGCGGCTTAGGTCTGCGTCCTCCATGTAGACGGAGCCGCCGTCTTCACCGCCATTGCCCGCAGTGAGCGTGGCCTGTGCGAAGTTGGCGTGGCTTAGGTCTGCGTCGTCCATGTAGACGGAGCCGCCGTCTTCACCGCCGTTGCCCGCAGTGAGCGTGGCCTGTGCAAAGTTGGCGTGGCTTAGGTCTGCGACCTCCATGACGACGGAGCCGCCGTCTTCACTGCCGTTGCCCGCAGTGAGCGTGGCCTGTGCAAAGTTGGCGTGGCTTAGGTCTGCGTCCTCCATGTAGACGGAGCCGCCGTCTTCACCGCCATTGCCCGCAGTGAGCGTGGCCTGTGCGAAGTTGGCGTGGCTTAGGTCTGCGTCCACCATGTAGACGGAGCCGCCGTCCCATGCGCCGTCCTCACCACCGTTGCCCGCAGTGAGCGTGGCCTGTGCGAAGTTGGCGTGGCTTAGGTCTGCGTCCTCCATGACGACGGAGCCGCCGTCTTCACTGCCGTTGCCTGCAGTGAGCGTGGCCTGTGCAAAGTTGGCGTGGCTTAGGTCTGCGTCGTCCATGTAGACGTAGCCGCCGTCTTCACCGCCATTGCCCGCAGTGAGCGTGGCCTGTGCAAAGTTGGCGTGGCTTAGGTCTGCGTCCTCCATGTAGACGGAGCCGCCGTCCTCACCACCGTTGCCCGCAGTGAGCGTGGCCTGTGCGAAGTTGGCGTGGCTTAGGTCTGCGTCCACCATAACGACGGAGCCGCCGTCGTCACTGTTGCCCGCAGTAAGGTTGGCGTGTGTGAGATTGGCGTGGCTGAGGTTTGCTCCGACCAAATCGATGTCGCCTCTGGCTGAGAATCGGGCTCCTTGCAAATTTGCTCCTTGCAGCCGCACGCCCCTCATCGTGATGGATTCCCCCTCAAATCGCGTTCCTTCAAAGTCGCCGTAAGAGAGATAAAAGTCGTCCAGGTTGAGTTCGTCGGCCTTGAGCGTTCTGCCGTTACATCGAATCTTGTCGCCGCCTTTCGGGCGTTGCTTGAGTTGCTCCAGAGTGCACGGGGTTGCGGGTGGCGGGGGGCTTGGCGGCGGAGGCGGCGGAGGGGAAGTTGGCGGCGATGTTGGCGGCGGAGGAGGAGGAGGAGGCGTTGGCATCGGCGGCGTGGAGGGCGTGGACGGCGTGGGCCGCCACGCCTCTGGCACTGCTGCGTACGCTTCAACGCAACCGGGAAGGCACATGGCCAGTGCCAACTTAAGCGCCAGCGTGGGGCGTGCGGACTGCATTATGCTTCGCCTGCACGCGCAGCAGAAGCGGTCCAGCTCGCAAGATGCCGCGGCGGCTCCCCCTCGCTCACGTTGTTTGGGATCTGCGGGCGCGCAGGCGACGGTGGGCGAAGTCAGCAGCATAAAATGGGATGCGCTTGTGCGGGCTAACGCGGAGCAAGGGTGGCGATGGACAGCAGCGGACGCGTCTCCCGGCTACTCAATGGCAGCGGCGGCAACGCGAGCGGGAGGGATCAGGCGGTGCAAGGTCGAGAGGGGTACAGCTCGCGCGGCGAGCGAGAGGGCGCATCGCACGGCGGGAGCGGTGCGGGCGGGTCGGGTTCCGTGTGCAATATGCGTCGCGGGGATCCAGGCGTGTAGCTTGCGGCTTCATCGGAGGCGCGGTACGGCGGGGCAAGCGCGAGAGGCAGCGGAAAGTGCAAAACTGCCTTGATGGAGTCAGTCAGGCAAAGCCGTCGGAGATCAAAACAATAAAATAAAAAAACAAAGCGTGTCGACAGAAAACGTCGAGCTGCTGCGGGGCAAGCTGGGGCGCGGCGCGGTGGAGCACGAGTTTTAAATACCTTATTGCGCTGTGCGCTGGCCTGTGAGAGGTTGAGGAACTGGGGTATGGACACCTTTCGTGGCCGCGTCCCGCAGTGGTGTCGGCCGTCCCCTTTCGCGCTGCTCGGCACCTCGGCCACCCCCGAACCGAGGTTTGCCCCACTGGTTTGCAACAGCGAGCCACACCGACACACTGAGCGCGAGAGTGCGAACCATGTCGTTGCCTTCAGCCGAGTCCCGAAGACCCATCCTCCAGCTCCCAATCTTGCCGTCTCTCCTCTTCATCGCCGCCGACAGCGCCACTCATGTGACGCCAAGCGTGCTCTCGCCACAAACCACACCAACCCCGACTCCGGTGGCGCACAGGAACCCACAAGTTGTGGTATGGTCGACGTTGTGAGGCTGGTGGAACTAAAGAAGCTGCTCGAATCTGGCGCATTGACGAGGGAGGAATTTGAGTCAATCAAGCAGCGGGAGATGCAGAGAGAAGGCACTGACTATGGCTCGGACCGGGGCTCGGACCGGGGCTCGGACCGCTCCCTCTCTCCAGTCGTTGGGGCTCGTGTCGGTGGGATGGCGACCACTGCAATCGTGGGGGCGGCAGCGACAGCGGCGGCGGCAGCGGCAGCAGCGGCAGAGGAGGGGGTCCGGCGAGTTGGAGGACGGTGCAGCCGAGGGGGCGGAGACGTTGCCGTACTTCACCGTGAACTCGACGGCCGTGCCCGCGTACGACGCGTTCTGCTCCGCGCCGGTGAGGTGCTTGCCCGGGAGCCGAGACGTCCACCTCTTGACGGCTAGCTTGACGGGCCTCGAGACTGTCAGCGGGCCCGGGTACCGCTTGATCACGTCCATGCCCATGGTCTGGAGCGTCGTGCTCTGCGTGGAGGTGGGCTTCTTGGGCGCCATGAGAGCTGTGTGTTGCGTTTCGCGCGACGGGCGGTGCACACCTTATTCGCGCGCGCACCGCCGGTGTGAACGTCTCGAGAGTACCCCAGGTACCGGTGTGGACATGTGGAGGGTACCTCGGTATAAGGTGCGCTAAGGTATAGCACTCACTCACACACCTAGGTAGAGGGTGTGGGCGCTGCGCGCCTACCTCTGTGTCGGTACAAGGTGTACACCTGCACCTAATGAAGCGTGGCTTGAGGTGGTTCCCACAGCAGCTGGCCCAGGGGCTGTGGCCCTACGCAAGGCGCGCAGGGAATTGCGGATCGCGGGTGCTCTCATCGCGCCAGAGGCTCTGCCTCTCCTCTCGGGGATTGAACTGAGGGAAGGGGCGGGGACCTAGGAGCTGCTGTTCACAGCTGCACAGACTTTCGGTACAGCATATGGGGGCGGGGCCCTACGATGACGGCATCATGGAACAAGGTGGCGACGCCGCCGGCCGCAGCGCCGACAGCGGCCACCCGCTCTGGTGTAGCAGCCTGCTGCCGCGAGCCGCCTGCCTCCAGGATAATCTCTTAAACGGAGAACATCATCGCGTGCGCCGGGATACATCCGACTGGGACAACGCCGACACTGCGCCAAGCCGGCGCCGTCCCCGCCGAACGCCGCCGGCCTCTTCGAGTGCGTCGACTGCGGCTCCGCCTTCGAGAGGCTGCACGGGCTGACGATCCACCGAGCGAGGCACCTCCTGGACACTTCCTAGACACTTCCTAGAGACTTCCTAGACACTTCCTAGACACTTCCTCGACCGGGCTGAAGATCGACCGGGCGAGGCACTCACTCTCACCGACACAACTCCCACCGACACGACACACAAGCACCGCGCACTCTTCTCCCCCCTCTCGCACACACGCACACACACGCACACGCACACACCACCGCTCACCCGCGCGCACCGGGCCGTTGCACTCTGCATGCCGTGTCGCTCCCGTCTCAGAGCGTGGAGATGCGAGGAGCAGCCCGAGCCCTCGCCCCACAAGAGCGTGCGGAGACGTGCTCCCTCGCCTCACCCCTCCTCACCCCTCCTCACCCCTCCACGCCTCACCCCCACCTCGCCTCACCCCCACCTCGCCTCACCCCCCACCTCGCCTCACCCCCCACCTCGCCTCACCCCCCACCTCGCCCCACCCCCCACCTCGCCTCAGGCACTGCTCCGCCGTGCGCGGCGAGGCGCGCGAGGGCGGAGCCGAGCGCAAGGTGCGGCGGCGCTCAGCGCTGGTGCTGCGAGACTCGATCCAGCCGCCGCCGGCGCCGCCGGCGCCGCCGCCGGCTTGCCGCTGCGGCGTGCCCGCGGTGTGGGAGCGGCAGCGCTACTGGTGCGCGGCCGCAGACGGGTCGGGCTGCGGGTACGAGGCGCGCGATGACGCACGCACGAACGCACGCACGCACGCACACGCACGCACGCACGCACACGCACGCACAATCACGCGCGCACCCGCTGCACCAGACTGTGCACTCGAGATGCCGTGGCGGCCCTTGCCTGGAAAGACGTTTGGCGGGAGGGGGGGGGGGGGGGGGCACCCTTTGTCCCACACCCCCCCGTGCGGAGACGCGTGCGCCGCACCTCTTCGTAGGCGCGCGTGCCTCCGCCGCCGCACGCGCAGTCGCCGCTCTGCGACTGCCGACAGCTAGCCGCGTGGGACCGCCGCTTCTGGTGGTGCGCGGTCTCAGGCGCCGGGGCGGGCGGCGGGGCGGCCGGGTGCAGCTTCATGGTCCGGGCGAGGCTGCCGCAAGAGCAGCCCCCGGCCGGCCTCCCCTCCTCCGTGGCCCAGGCCACCGTGCAAGGGGAGGGCGGAGGGCAAGGAGGGGGGGCCGCAGGGCACCCACCGCCGCTTGCCGACGAAGGGCCACCGCCACCGGCCGCCGCAGGGCCACCGCCGCCGGCCGAACCGGACCAGCACGGCGCGCGCAGCACCGCGGGGGAGAGCGGCGCGGCGGAGAGGGTGGACTCGCCCTCAGCTTCCGGCGGCGGCACGTCCGGCGAGCCGCAAGCGCCGCTGGCGCTGCCGGAGGAGCTCATCGAGGACGTGGACTGATGAGAGTATATTACCATATCACAAAAAATCTCACAGAGTCCGCAGTCCGGTCGTTCTTGAGAGAGAGTAAAGCCGTAGGACCCCCAATTCTTCGGCACAGTCGTGGATGAGAGAGCTACCTCCGAAGCCTCGACGGCTCCATGTGGCAGTTTTCGTTGAACCTGCACTTAGTTTGCCCAATGTTACCCTGCAACCGCGCAGCACCCGCAGGCTCCACCGGCAGCTTTTCCAGCTCCGGTGTCGCAGTCGATGCAGGGCCGGAGGCCGATGTTGTGCCCCGCATGTCAGTGGGCTTCGAGCCTCCGCAACCCATTCTAGCCGCGAGATTCCCTGCGAGCGCGGCAGGCGGGACCTCAGTCTGGTGACACTGAGCCAGCCGAGCTGCCTTTTTTGGCCGAAGGCGCCCGGCGGGGCGCTGGCGGCGGGCGCGTGCCTCGTGCCGTTGCCGAAAAAATCTCGCGGGAAAATCAAGTTTTAGCTCGGTCCTGGGTGTCACACAAGACCCCACACACGGTCTCGTCCGTGCCTTGCGGCCGGCGACGAGATTGCTAGAGGCGGAGCAAGCCTGCTCTAGTCTCACACGTTCGCCCCTGTCGCCTGTCTGTGTTGTTGTGCTGTTGTTTGTCTCTTGGCACCTTGGAGTGCTGGGTGGGGGGGGCGACAGGGGGGACGTGGCCTGAGTGATGTGTACGCCCACTCAGGATGTGTGGCAGCCCGCTGGCTGTGTGTCTTGTGAGCTTGTTTGTGTCTGTGTGTCGCTCGTGCGTGTCGTCATCATCTGTCTTGCGTCCACCCGTACACCGCGTTGGTGTCCAGTCCGAGCCTGACTGTTCTTCACCTTACTACATACATACATGGGTGTGAGGTTGCCGACTGCACTCCAAGTGCTCCAAGGGGTTGTGGGCGACGGCTAGCGCACCACACTCCTCTCCTTAAAATCCCTGTGTGGTGGCGGCGTGCCGTCTTCCCTTCCCTCCCTTGGGTTGTTCTTCCCATCGCTCCCTCGGGTTGTCTGTCTTTCTTTCTTTTTCCTGGATGTGAGGTTGATGACTGCACTCCAAGTGCTCCAAGTGGCGGCACTGAAGAGCAAAATTCCTCGCTCCCAACCACACGCTGCGCCGGCAGATCCGGGAGTGGGAAGAGGCGAACACGCATGCTGAAGAGCGCAGCGCACTTGCGCCGCCCGCCCCACCCCCAGGCCGTCGCCGCGGGCGCGGCGGGAGCGGCTTACACCCTCCCGGCTCCCGCGGTCTCGAGCGCGCGCCTCTCGACGCCTCGGCCCTCGCCTCTGGGGGGAGGCGAGGGCCCTAGGGGGTACCCATGCGGGGGGGAGATGGGGTCCCCCAGCCCGCCGCAGGCGCCGATTTTTTTGGCATTTTTTCTTTTTCGCGTTTTTTTACTTGTTTCCATGGGAATTCGGCGTACTTGCGGCCATGCTATCACGCCTTGCGACATCCTTTCGGCGCTGCTGACCGTGCCATGCTGCTCAACTGACCGCCTGCATAGCTCGCGGCCTTAGTCTTCGGCATTCAGTGACGACCTGATCGTACGGCCAGTAGGAAGGTGTCCTTCCAGCGCGTGCACGCTTCTGACGCAATGCGCGTCACAAACTGCCTCGGATTGGCTGCTGGCAATCTCGAGGCTATGCCTACACAGCCTCGCGCGCATGGGCAGTCAAGAGGGATCATGCACCTTCTCAGGACAGCGCCGGTGCCTCTCTCTTGGACCGGCAAACGTGGTGGTCTCGTGTCACCGATGTGGGACCAGTGCGGCATCGCGCCATCGACAGCTCTGAACTGCGCCTCACCACTGACCGGGAAGGCCGCCAAGTGGGTCAGCACCGGTCGCACATTGTGGCAGCAGTCAGCAGCGCATGTCTGACAGCTAGAGCAGCAGCGTCAGGGTCGCAGGGTCGGATCGTGTCAAGCCTCTCGCCCGGCCGGCCGTGTGCAGACGTCGGCCTGTCTGCTGTCTGGAGTGATCTGTCGGCGGTCAGTACGACCGATCAGGTCGGAGTTTTGTGATGGTTGAAGGGTCTATCTGTATGTACTCCTCGAGATCTCTCCAAATCTGCCCTCTACTTAACCGTACTTAATCGGGAAGTCGGTGCTAGTAGAGACTAGTAGAGCCGGAGCCCCGTTTCCGCACTGCTGCGCGGCGCACGGTGCCTCCGGGGGCCCCCGCCTCCCCCCAGAGGCCCTCGCAGAATCGGACGACTGACGAAGACACGTTGACGACGGGAGCACCGAGAACGAGCGTAGCGAGCATCATATGGTTTGGAATGGCAGCGGCAAGGAAGGATTCATCGTGTTCGCCGGGTTTCAGATATCATTTTTTTCCTGGTTGTGAGCCCGTAGCGTCCACCCATACCGCGTTGGTGTCCAGTCCGAGCCTGGCTGTTCTTCGCCTTTCTACCTACCTACCTAGCCCGTCGCTGGATGTCGGGGGGTCGGCCGAGCACGCGCTCCGCGTGGCTCGCGCGATCCGGCTCCTGGCATGGCCTGCCGGGTTGTCGTTGTCGGGCGGCGGACGGCTCCTACGCTGCGCTCTCCTGACTGACCCCAGGCGAGGGCGCGTACCCTCCCGCCTCAAGCTCGCCCCAGTCGACAAGCGGTGCCGCCAGCAGCCGCCGGTGCGTGCGCAGCTGCGAGCGAGGGGGGATTGATTGTTCAGAGCTAAATTTATCAGGGTGTGCGTGCGGTCTTCGTACCCAGTGGCGATGCAGCCGAATCCCTTGTTGTCGTTTTCGGGCAGGTCTTTCCGGCCGGCGCCGAGGAGCTCGTAGTCGAATGCTCGCGAAGCGTGTCCCGACCGCAGCACCGCTACACGCAGGAGGCGGCGCTACTGAAATAGCGCGGGCCGCAGGCACGGCCTCGGTCGCAAGCCACTTCTCCGCACGCGTCGCCCCGATCCTCTTGCTGCTCACGCTGTCGACGCTGCCGCTCTCCCGCGTGCACAGCGTCAGCTCGTCCGTTGCCGGCGCTCAGCCCGTGCTGCATGCCAGCAGCCGCGACAGCGAGGATAGGAGGCTGCTGGAGGATATCACAGAGTCACCTGCGGCGGCGCTGCTCGCACTGCCTCCAGGAGAGCGGCAGTGGCAGGAGTCGTTGCAGCGTCTGGAGGACGAGCGGCTCGAGCAGTGCCGCGCCGCGCGCATGTTTGACTTGGAGCACTTGGAGTGCGGTTATTAGCCTCACATCCAGGACCGGGGAGCTCAGAAGCGCACCCAGTTGGCCGGATGATCGGGATCGGGTTGCGGGCAAGAGAGCCCTAGCCCCGGGGGTGCGCGGTCGCAGGGCCATAACACGTCTCCGAGGGATAGTTCCGTGTACCGGGTTACCCCTTAACTGCAGAACGCACCCTCTTCCTCGACCGTGGGGGGGGTGCGCGTTCGCAGGGCCATAACACGGGTCTCTGACGCCTGCTTCTTCTTTGGCACTGCTGGGCCAAAGAATTTTACGACAAAGCTCCCTCGCACAAAAGAATTTTACAACGAAACTCCCTCGCACGACACTGGTCACGGAACGCGAGGTGGCATGAAGGTCGCTGCGAGAATTGGTGAGAAACTGCGAAGAGAGATAGGAAGTGGTAGACGCCCGAGGGTGGGCGACGGCTAGCACCACACTTCTCCCCCCTAAAATCCCTGTGTGGTGGCGGCGTGCCGTCCTCCCATCCGGCCTCCCTTGGGTTGTCCGCTGTTTTCTTTCTTTCTTTTACACTGCGGGCGGCACGGGACTGGCGCGCACTGGCACTAACACAGGTACACCACAGACCAAAAAGAATTTTAGGAGATTGTGCTTCACCTACAAGTGCTCTCCAAGTGCGCTTCGACGGGCCTACTCGCACATACTGCATGCGGGCGGACCCTCACGGCTCACTAAGCAGAGCCGCCGCGCCCCACGCCCCGCCCGCCCCGCCCGCCACGTCCACGCCCCCCTCGCCCACCGCGCCCGCCTCGCCCACCTCGCCCACCGACCGCCGCCGTGGCGCCTGCAGGCTGAGCCTGGGGCACGGGGCGCGAGGGCGGCTGGTGGACAAACGTCGCCTGCGCCGCCACCTGTGTCCCAGTTGCGACGATGGGAAGCGCCGGCTGGCGGCAGGTCGGGCAGTTGGTGTCGCGCTCCAGCACGCGCGGCGCACATGTCTCGCAGTACAGCGCGTGGCCGCACGCGAAGCGGACCGAGCGCGGCGCGTCGTAGCAGAGGTCGCACTGGCGCTCCTCGGCCCCAGCCGTCTCCTCCACCTCCACCGCCGCTCCGACTATCGCCTCCAGCCGCGGCAATGCGTCTGCGAGCGGCATCCGCCTCTTCTTCCTCACGAGAGCCAGCCCGACCACCAGCCGCGCCAGCTCCTCGGCCTGCGCCGCCGACCAGCCCGCGTCGACCGCCGCGATGCCCTCCGCCGTGTCGGGCTCCTCCAGCGCATCGTCGCACGCGTTGAGCAAGCCGACGGCGCCGCGGCCGGTCAGGGCGACGAGAAGCGTGATGCCGAGCGCATAGCCGTCGGTCAGCTGCGAGGCTTGGTTGTCCTGCGTGATGATCGGGTCCATGTAGCCGGCCTTCCCAAAGATACGCTGCGTCGACAGGTGCGAGACCTGTCCGCCGGCCGTCGCCTCTGCCGCTCGCGCGAGGCCCACGTCGGCGAGGTAGCCGTTGCCGCGCTCGTCGAGCAGGATGTTGCCCGCCGAGACGTCGCGGTGCAGGATCATCGGAGAGAGCGTGTGCAGGTAACGCAGAGCTCTCGCCGCGTCGCGCAGCACGCGGAGCCGTGCGGCGGAGGAGAGCGGCGGAGGCGCCGTCTCGAAGCCGAGCATGCGGAGCCGCTGCAGCGCGGCTGGAGAGCGGTAGAGGCGGTCCTCGAGGCTGCCGCCGCGGCAGAGGGGGTAGACGAGGCACGCTCTCGCCGGCGCCAAGCTGACGCCGAGAAGAGGGAGCAGGGACGGGTGGCACGCCGCGCTGAGCGTGCGCACCTCGCTCTGCAGCTCGGCGAGGCCTTGGGCGCCGACACCGACCAGCGCCGTCTTGACGGCGAACCCGCAAGCGACGCGAGGAAGCGACGGCAGCGCGTCGGCGCGGTAGACGCGCCCAAAGCCTCCCTCGCCCACCTTGCGCGCCTCGGCAAAGCCGTCGGTCGCCGCGATGAGCTCGTTGAGAGGGACGGCGGCGGGCGGCGCGGCGGCGGCGGCGAGGGCGGCGACACTCGCCGCAGCTTTCGCTTCCGCCGCTTCCGCCGCTGCCGCCGCCTCTTGAGCCTCCGCCGCCGCCACTGCCGCCACTGCCGCTTCTACAGCCGTCGGCTCCGCCGCTGCCTTCCGCGCCGCCACCTCCGCCGCCTTCGCCTTCGCTCTTATCCTCGCCTCTTCCTTCTCCCTTTGCGGCTTCTCTCTTCGCCTTGGCTCTGCCTTCCTCCTTTGCCCGGCTCTTGCCTCCTCCCTTGGCCCGGAATGCCTCCTTCGGCTTCCTTCTGGCGTCTGTGTTTTTCTCCACCTTTTGTTACTTCCCGATCTGCTTTCTTCCGCGGCCTGTCCTTTGTCCGTCTTCTCGTGTTTTGTCCTCCGTCCATGGTCTTCCTTTTTCACCTTCTGTCCTGTTT
>NW_005197301.1:15804-24841 GCF_000372725.1 Emiliania huxleyi CCMP1516
CGCCGCCCTGAGCGCCTCGAGATCGGCGTCGCCTCGGCCGCACGCCTCAACCGCCTCGCGCAGCGCCGTTTCGGCAGCATTGCGCGCCTCTGCCGCCTCCGCAGCCGCTGCCGCCTCGCGAGCGGCCGCCGCGGCCTGCTCGGCTGATTCTGCGACCGCCGCCTCCCCCTCCGCCTCTGCTGCGGTCGACGAGTGCTCCTCGAATGTGCGCACGCACTCGGCGTGACCTTTCTCCTTGGCCCACTGCAGCGCCGTCTCGCCGAGTAAATTTCGCGCCGCGGTGTCTGCGCCCGCCTGCAGCAAGCGCCGCACGACGGCGGGGTGGTTGAAGAGGGCGGCGAACATCAGCGCGGTCAAACCGTCGCTGTCCTGCAGGTTGACCTCAGCGCCGCGCCGCAGCAACAGCTCGATCACCCGCTCGTGGCCTTGGCCGGCGGCGCACATCAGCGCGGTACCGCCGTCGCTGTTCTGCAGGTTGACCTCTGCGCCGTGCTGCAGCAGCAACTCGACCACCTGCTCATGGCCGTGGTAGGCGGCGTCAATAAGCGCGGTGCCGCCCTCGCTGTTCTGCAGGCTGACATCCGCGCCGTGCTGCAGCAGCAACTCGACCACCTGCTCATGGCCGTGGAAGGCGGCGCCAATCAGCAGCGTGAGGCCGCTCACGCCGCCTCTCTCGTACGTGGCGTCGACCCGCCCGCCGCTGTCGAGCCACGCCAGCACCGCCTCCTCCTCGCCTCGATGAGATGCTGCCACGACCGCGTCGGGGGCTGCCACGACACCGCTCGACGCCCGCCCCGCCGCCCCCGCTGGAGATAGCGTCTCCGCGACTCTCGATCCAGCCGAGGAAGCGCCGCCGGAGGAAGCGCCGCCTGCGCCTTCGCAGCCTGCCGTCGCCGTGAGCCGTCCCGCCACCACCTCCTGGACGTGCTTCTTGAAGGCCTCGACGCACTCGGCGTGGCCCTTCTCCTTGGCCAGCTGCCGCGCCGTCTTGCCGTTCTCAACGCGCGTCGCCGCGTCTGCGCCCGCCCGCAGCAAGCGCCGCACGACGGCGGGGTGGTTGTAGACGGCGGCGTACATCAGCGCGGTGCCGCCGTTGCAAGCCTGCAGGTTGACCTCAGCGCCGTGCTGCAGCAGCAAGTCGACCACCCGCTCGTGGCCTTGGTTGGCGGCGTTCATCAGTGCGGTGAGGCCGACGCATTCCTGCAGGTTGACATCAGCGCCGCGCCGTATCAGCAAGTCGACCACTCGCTCGTGGCGGTTGCCGGCGGCGGCGATCAGCGCGGTCCAGCCGTCGCTGCTCTGCAGGTTGAGCTCCGCGCCGTGCCGTATCAGCATGTCGACCACCCGCTTGTGGCCGTTGCGGGCGGCGGCCATCAGCAGCGTGAGGCCGCTCTCGCCGCCTCTCTCGTACGTCGCGTCGACCCGCCCGCCACTGTCGAGCCACGCCAGCACCGCCTCCTTCTCGCCTCGATGAGCCGCTGCGATGACATCATCTGGGGCTGGCACGCCACCCCTCGACACCGCTGGCGACAGATTGCCCGGCCGCACCCGCACGCTCTCGCCGCCCTCGAGCGCCACAGCGTACCGCCCGCCCTCGAAGCTCCCCGCCACACCCCGCTGCCCGTTCAGCTCGGGGCGGGCAGAGAGCCCGCCGAGCTCGACTCGCTGCCCAAGCAGCGGCGCGTCCACAGCTGCCGCTGCCGCGCCCGAGGAGGCGCCGCCCGCCCCTGCCCGGCCGTCTGCAGCCGCCGCCGCCTCCGACAAGACCTTGACGCACTCGGCGTTGCCCTTCTCCTTAGCCCACTGCAGCGCCGTCTTGCCGAGTGAATTGCGCGCCGCCGCGTCTGCGCCCGCCCGCAGCAAACGCCGCACGACGGCGGGGTGGTTGAAGAGGGCGGCGTACACCAGCGCGGTGCTGCCGACGCTGTCCTGCCGGTTGACCTCAGTGCCGCGCCGTATCAGCAGCTCGACCACCCGCTCGTGGCCTTGGCTGGCGGCGTTCATCAGCGCGGTGCCGCCGATGCTGTTCTGCAGGTTGAGCTCCGCCCCGCGCCGAATCAGTAGCTCGACCACCCGCTCGTGGCCTTGGCTGGCGGCGAGCACCAGCGCGGTGCCGCCGTCGCTGTTCTGCAAGTTGACCTTCGCCCCACGCCGGAGCAGCAGCTCGACCACCCGCTCGTGGCCATTGCGGGCGGCGGCCATCAGCAGCGTGATGCCACTCGCCTGGCCTCTCTCGTACGTCGCGTCGACCCGCCCGCCGCTGTCGAGCCACGCCAGCACCGCCTCCTCCTCGCCACGCTCCGCCGCTAGCACGGCCGCGTCGGAGCAGGTCAGGGAATCCGCACCCATGATGGGCTACGGGGTGCCCGGGGGCCTCAAAATCTTGATGCGGAGCGCCACGTCAGGCCCTAATACGAGCGTCACTTTGTAACCACCCCCCCTACTTCGTGGGGACCCCCCCGCCGGTCGGTGGTCTGCCCCCGAGGTGGACCGGACCCCCCCTCCGGTCGGTCGCTCTCTCGGCGGCGGGAGGTGTGACGACCGACCCCCCCCTCGGTCGGTGTCCTTGCCGTGAGCCCCCTCAAACGCTCTCCCTCCTTCTCGCGAACCGCCACGGGCGCTTCGAATCGCCGATTTTCACTATGAAAACCAGTCACGCAGCCAAGGAGACTCTCTTCGCCGAGGCCCGAGCAAGCCCGACCGCACACGTATATGTGGAGCATCTACGCAGTCGCAGGCCTGGTCCTGCTTGCCGTTGCTTTGTACAAGCTCTGGCAGCGCTCCAGTTCTCCACAGTACGCGCGCATCGTCCCTTCTGATGACTACGATGACCTGCCCGACTTGATCGACACATCGCCGCCGCCGTCACCGGGCTCATCGGCTTCCGAGTCTCCCAAGCGACAGCGAATGGCAATCGATGGACGTCGCTTCTGGAGCAACTCAGTTAATCGCGACATGCTGCGCGTTGCGCGCGGGCAGAGCTATGGCGGCGACATGATCTGCCTCGCACCCGGTCTTCACGTCTCCAAATTTTCCCTGGACCATGATGCCACCGTCGAGCGCCTGCAGAACATCGTGGGTGGCAGCCTACGGCCGTGCAGCATTCTTTGCGAGCCGTGGAAGGGCGTCCGCGATCAAACTCTCGCCGGTGTGCTGCGCGTGCTGCGTTTGCTGGACGAGTGTGCAGAGGGCCATCTCGATCTTACACGGGTCTGCACCGTCTTTTACGACTCTGAGCTTCCAGACACCATCGAATCAGTGCGAGACAGTGTGATCCGAGCAATTGCACGCTCTGCGCCCGTGATGCTCCTCTCGACGGGCGCGACCGAGGCGAACCTCGGCGAGAGGCTTGTGCACGGCGAGCGCCTCCTCTTCCATCGTCCCGCTGAGCTGCTGCCGGTGCTGTCGATGTACAAGGCGCTCGCTGCTCATCAAGAGGACCTGATCAATCGACAGCTTGCGTCATTGGCGAGCTTGCCGCTGAATGAACTGCAGTCAATGGCTGGAAGCACCGAGGCCAAAAAAGTCCTCCTCGCCGCGGTCAGTCATCTGAGTTCAAGGAAGCGGCTCGCAAAGTTTCATAAGATCTCGCTCGGAAAGATCAAGGGCGCGGAGTCGGCTGTGGACACGGCGCTAATTCAGCTTGGCAATTTGCATGACGAGGTGTGGACCCGCCTCGCCGATGAGCGCACGCGCTACCTATCGGAAGCCGACAAGTTTCATGCGCTTGTGCAGTCCGCTCGGGAGACGGGGAAGGCTTCCCGCGTCATCCAGGATTTGGAGCATCGCGAAAAGCTGCATCGCCGCTGGGCCGCCATCCGGGATCCGCACGGCCCGGACTTTGGCCCCGTATTCAAGCGATTTTGGCGTGAGGCGGCTTCGAAACTGGATGATCTGAAGGGGTGGTGCACGGGAGTCCCACGCTGCGGTGCGATCGCGCTATGAGGCGCTAGAAGCGCTGTAGAGGCCAAGATGGTGCTTAAAATCTGGACTATGCCCCGCGGCAGGCCCCAAAATCCGCTTCGCGCCGCTCCGCGGCGCTCAAAATCTGGAGCACCCCAGGCTGGACACCAAGTTAAAATCTTAAATTCGGCGGACTTGTAACCTCGGAATGTAGCGCACTATGGCTGTGCTGTCTCCTACACAGCCATCTTACGGCTTTACGTAAAGGATGGCTGAGCTAGCTACAGCGACATATGTCAAGGAACGCCGTTTAGGGCTTAGGCTCCTGCTTTTTGTTTTTATGCCGGTATACACACACACACGCGCGCACACACACCGGTGCCACGCGCCCAACTCTGCTCCCTGTGTGTGCTGTGTGTGTAGGATTCCTATGTGGGTCCACAGTAAATTTACTCGTGGAGTCAGCACAGCGGCGCTGGGGCGCGCTTCCAGATCTTCGAGAGGCGAGAGGGCCACGCCTCAGATGGCGTCATACGCCTCTTGAATCCAGCGCCTGATCATGCGCTCCTCGATGGCGCGCGCCTCTGCGAAGCAGGGCGGGTTGCGCGGGTCTGCGAACATCAGGTCGAGGTGGTGCGCGCCTAACCTCGGGTCATCTCGGGTCATCTTGGGTGCTCTCGGGGTCTGCGAACATCCGGTCGAAGTGGTGCGCGCCGAGATCGAGCACGAGCGCAATCTGCGATCCGTCGGCGCTGATGTTTTGCACCATCGGGCCGTCGGGGCCTAGGGGAGGGTGGGTTCGGGTACCGTGGGGTAGGGGAGGGTGGGCTCGGGTACCGTGGGGTAGGGGAGGGTGGGTTCGGGTACCGCCGCCCGGAGGGTAGACGCCCATGCCAGACCACGGGTCGAGCGCGCCTACGGGTAGGGGAGGGTGGGTTCGGGTACCGTGGGGTAGGGGAGGGGTGGGTTCGGGGACCGGGTCGAGAGCGCCTACGGGTCCACGACGCGTCCACGACGTGTCGAACCGCGGCGCACGCCCGCGCGGAGCCGCGCGTCGCGCGCGCCGTTGCTCCACACGATGTTGCGGTGGCGCGACACGTTGCGCCCGCCGTAGTACGCCTGCATCCACTCGCTCCACTTGTCGCCCACCAGCGGCCCGCCGCGCATCCCGCCGCCGCGGTTGCTCCCCCCGGGGCGCGGGCGCAAGCCCCTCGGGCCGACCACACTCTCGACGGTGAAGCCGCGCTCCCGTGCGCTCGGCGGCCAGTAGATGTCCCTGCCCACGCCCTGGACCTCGACCTGCGAGAGGGCGTCGGGTGCTCTCGGGTACTCTCGGGTAATCTCGGCTGATCTCGGGTAACCTCGACCTGCGAGAGGGCGTCGTTCGAGCAGACGCCGCCCCACGAGAAGCCTCGAGAGAGCGTGCCCGTGAAGGCGCAGGCGGACCGGTCCTCGTAGTCGCAAAACGAGACCGGGCAGGGGGGGCAACCGTCGCACGGAGGGCACGCAGGGCAGCCTTCGCCTTCGCCTTCGCCTTCGCCTTCGCCTTCGCCTTCGCCGCCACCACCGCCCGGCGCCGCAGCGCCCAGCGTCTCGGCCAGCTCACGCCTAGTCACCGAAGCCCTGCCGGGCTGCGGCTGCTGCGGCTGCTGCGGCTGCTGCGGCTGCTGCTGCTGCTGCGGCGGCGCGGCCTCGAATGGCGACGGCGCGCGCGCGGCGGCGCGGCCACCGCCGATGGCGTAGCAAGGCTTGTCTTGAGTCAAGTTATACCAGACGCCCGCCGCGGCGGCGACGGCGGCGGCGAGCCGCATCACGCCCGACGCCTCGAGCTGCTCCGCAGTGAGCGTGTCACCGTTGCCTGTCGCGTCGGCCCAGTCGACGGCAACCTCGAGGTCGCCCAGCGAGAGCGTGAAGTTGACGTCCGCCACCGACCCGTCGACTCTGACTCCGAAGTCCGCGTCGATGCCCCGTTCGCACGCGACGCGCATTGGCCACGACGGCAGCGGGAAGGCCTTTCCCTCGGTGACCGAGAAAGTGATGTACGTCGACGGGAAGGGGTAGTTTCCCTCCGCGAGGAAAAAGTACGGCGACTGCGCCCAGCGAGTCAGCGCGCGCGCGTCGTGCAGCGGCGAGCACGCCTTGACGCTCCGGCTCAGCAGCCGCAGCCCCGCCGCCGTGCGTCCCGCCTCTTGCAGCAGTGGCCACGCCGCCTTGAGGTTGTCACGGCAGCGGTCGGTCGCGCCGCCCGCCGCGCTCACTCCCTTGGAGATTGCCACCGCGGGCATGTCGAGCGTCTCGCGCTGCACCGTGCCGGCCAGCTGCCAGATGGGCGCCGAGGCGGCGATGACGCCGTCGACCACCTCGGGGTACTTCATCCGGAGCCACCCGGCCAGCATCCCGCCGTAGGAGCCGCCAAAGGCGACGACCGGCGCGCGCACCTTGTGCTTCCTCCGCAGCGCGGCGATGATGGTGACCCAGTCGGCGATGGCCTGCGCGGTCGTGCAGTAGGCAAAGCAGCGCTGCGTCCCGCACAGCGCGGGGTGGGAGAGCGGCTCGTAGCGGTGCTCGGCGAAGACGATCAGCGCGCCCAGATCCTCCGCCAGCTCCCACATCAGGCCGGTGTTGTTGACGTACTCGTCTACCGGCGACTCGTTGCCGGTGTAGAAGAGGATCGGGCCGGGCGCGTCCGCAGGGGCCTTGAAGCCGCCCTTGGAGGCGCGCTTCCACCACTTGTCGTACAGGCACAGCCGCTGCGGAAAGGTGCCGGCCGCGCCGCCAAAGTGATCCACGGCCTGCGTGAAGTTCTGCCAGGTGCAGTTGGCGACCGATGGCCGGCCGGCCGCAGCCTCAGCGGGACGCCAGCGGCCGCCGATGCTGCGCGGCGCGGCGGCGGCGGCGGCGAAGGCGAAGGCCATATAAGAAGGGCGTCGTCTGAGCTCGGACACGAGCAGGTAGAAAAGCTCGCAGACTTGGCGGCAGCGCGCCTGCTCTCGAAGTGGGAGAGCCCGCAGGCTCTCCTCGACCAGAGCGACGCGTCGCCTATTTCTTTTGAGCTGTAGGCGACGCGAAGAACGCGCGGCGCATGCTGGCGCTTCGCGGGCTGAGGCGTGCGACGCCGCCGTGCGAGTGCCTACATAAAGTAGTAGCCTCACACGAGTTGGGGCCCCTACCCCAATCGTTGACGGCGAATATGTGTCGAGTTTGGTTGGGTCTCCATTAAAGAAAGAAAGGTGCCAAACATCCAACCTTGGAGGGATGGGTCTCGACGCTTTTTGGTACTTCTTCCTCCTCCCCATCGTCCGAAATCGTCCGAACACACGATCGACGGGCGCGCGATTTTTCGCAACACCGATCGACGGGCTCTCTCGTTTCGTCTTTTGCATAGCCAAATCATGCTGGCTATCGCGTGCCTGACCCTCGCTGCTCCCGTCGAACGTGAGCCCCTCTTCGGCGGGGGAGGGTTGGGGCCTCGCTACGGACCAGGGGGCCTCGCTCCTTTGGGGCCCCGACTAGGGCCCCAAGACATCAACTCCTTTGGAGATGCCTTGGTCGCCATGGCAGCAAGCAACGCGACGGACGAGGGCACGACACTGCTCGGAGGGTGTGACCGCACGCCCACACAGCCTACCAGCAGCGTGAATCTTGCGTAGACAACAAGTGCCTGGATGGATTTCATTAGGTCGTCCCCGACTTGCACGGGGACGCGGGATGCTGAGCAGCCGTCCGGAAGCTTCTGCGCGCGCATCGACAAGTGCATCCAAAAGATCATCGGCATTTGTGTTGCGCACGCGTCGGCGACCATCAACCTCGAGTTTACATCTCCCACGACGGTCACAGTGAGCGGCTCCTACGCCGCCAACTATCCGGGGGGTAACAAAGCGGACAACATTGCGCCAACCACTGAGACGTTCTCCTTTCAACCCGACAGCAATCAGGCTGTGGTGAACCTCCCAGCGGGCGCAAGTGCTTACAGCCCGTCGATCTCGATCGAGTGTGCAGCCCCGAGATCGCTTAGAGGCAGTCCAGGCCTCGGTGTGACCGTGCTCTGCCTCGATCGTCGTCAGGTACTGCCCGGATCAAAACAACATCCAGGGGTCGGTGACGGCGCACAACGTACCCATCGCGGGGACGGTCTCTATCGACGCCGACGCGACACCCGGGGCGTGCTAGACCGGAGTTGTGTGCGGGGGGGACAAGACCTCGAGGAAGCCACAGCCGCACGATATCCACATGTCCGTATGCTTGCACATCACCCCCTCGGGAGGGCCGAAGAGAGGCGCCCGAGGGGACCCTGCAATTCCCTTCCCCCCTCGGAGGGGGCCGGACGAGGCGTACCCCGAGGGCCCCGCTCTTTCCCTCTCATAGCGGCCACTCTTCGGATCGCTGGTCGAGCGACCCGGGGGATGCCCCGCGCGCCTGACCCAGGCGCGAGAAACGAATCTGCGAGGCGTGGCCGCTCATGCGGCCCGATGGGGAGGAGTGGGGCGGACTACGGGGATCGCCCTCATACACCGCCCTTCCTCGCAGCGAGCCCCCTCTAACCCACCCGCGCTAGGTCTCGGGGGACGCAGGGGTCAGCCCCGCGCGACCTCGGAAACTAGCCGGGGCAGTCGGAGAAGGGGCAACTCCGTGCACTGAGGGTCGGCCGTCAGAAAACACGCCTCCGTGGCTCGGGTTACACCAATCCTCACTACCCAACGCCGCCAAAGGATATCCCCCTCGAGAACCTCGAGAGAGAGGGGCTGTGCTTTCCGTGAATGAACAGCGGCTCGGACTAAGCCCGCTATAAACGGGTTTTCGACGAGTTTCCAAAAATGCAGGGGCCCGACCTCTTCGACTCCATGGCTCCCGCCATCAACGCGTCCTCCCAGTGGGGCCCGGCGCTGTTCCCTCCCGTCGTCCAGACCGGCGCCACCTCTCTCCGGGAGGCGATGGCGATGAACGCAGTGCTTCGGCAGGCGGACGGCGGGAACGGCCTGCTCAGCGCTCAGTACGTCATGCCAGGGCCGCTCACCTCCTACAGCAACATTCCGATCCAGGCGACCGCCCTTTCGCCACCGCTCACGCCGCCGCCGGCTCCCGAGCTGCACCAGCAGAGCCGGCCACGCTTCGTTTGGACCCCAGAGCTGCACGC
>NW_005197301.1:24988-26340 GCF_000372725.1 Emiliania huxleyi CCMP1516
CATTGGGGCGCGAGGGAACCCCCACCACAAGACACTCACACACACTCTCTCTCACGCGCGCCCCCCCCACCCCCACACACACACACACACACACACACACACACTCACTCACTCACTCACTCTCTCTCTCTCTCACTCACACACACACACACACACACACACACACACACACACACACACACACACACACACACACACACACACACACACACACACACACACACACACACACACACACACACACACACACACACACACACACACACACACACACACACACACACACACACACACACACACTCACACACACACACACACACACGCTCACGCTCACCCACACACACACCAGGGGGGGGAGGGGGGTCCCAACGGGGCCTGCGGTGTGTGTGCGCGCGTAGGTCGCGCCATCACGCGCCTCCTCGGCCGTGCGGATGCAGGGCTGGCCGTCGAGGCGCGGCGCGGCGGGAAGGCCGCTCGGCGCACCCCCGCTCGCTTCCCCTGTCGGCAGCAGCCCGCTCGCATTGCACCAGAACCTCGAGGCCCAGGAGAGCGCCTCCCCATCTCTCCCCGTATCTCCCCATCTCTCCCCGTATCTGCATCAGAGCCTCGAGGCGCAGGAGAGCGCCTCCCCATATCTCCCCGTATCTCCCCATCTCTCCCCGTATCTGCATCAGAGCCTCGAGGCGCAGGAGAGCGCCTCCCCATATCTCCCCGTATCTCCCCATCTCTCCCCGTATCTGCATCAGAGCCTCGAGGCCCAGGAGAGCGCCTCCCCATATCTCCCCATATCTCCCCATATCTCCCCATATCTCCCCGTATCTGCATCAGAGCCTCGAGGCGCAGGAGAGCGCCTCCCCATATCTCCCCATATCTCCCCATATCTCCCCATATCTCCCCGTATCTGCATCAGAGCCTCGAGGCGCAGGAGAGCGCGCGACTCTCTCCCCATCTCTCCCCATCTCTCCCCCAACCTCTCCCCCGACCTCCCCATATCTCCCATATCTTCCCCATCTCTCCCCATCTCTCGGAGTAGGAGACGACGCTGCGCGAGCAGATGGAGCTGCAGAGGCACCCCCCCCTCTCTCCGACCACAGCTCGCGGATATCTCCCCACATCTCCCCACACCTCCCCACACCTCCCCACACACCTCCCCACACACCTTCCCCCCCACCTCCCCACATCTCCCCCCAGGCAGCTCTCCGACCAGCTGCAGGCGCAGCAGCAGCAGCAGGCGCGCCAGAGGGTCGCTCTAGGGGGTCGCTCTAGTCCGGAGAGATTTGGGGGGGGGGGGGGGGGGGGGGGGGGGGAGGGGTGTGGGGAGGGGTGTGGGGGGGGGTGGGGAGGTGTGGGGA
>NW_005197300.1:0-1471 GCF_000372725.1 Emiliania huxleyi CCMP1516
GCCGGGGCCAGTGTCCTGGCTGCGCCTCGCGGCACTCGCCCTCGTCGTGCTGCTGGTGGCGGTCCTGATTGCGATCCTGCTGAAAGCCCTGACACGGGCGAGGCGATGCCCCCCGTCACCTGTCCCCAAGCAGAGCCTCCCCTGCGCTGAGTCCATTTAGACCGCTCCTCGAAACACCAAAGAGAGAACAGGTGTGATGTAGATGTGTGTGTGTGTTTTTAGTAGAGTGCATAACCTGTGTCCCGGGTGTGTGTGGAGAGGAGAGAGATGTGTTGTCGTCGTGTGTGTCCATTGCACAGTTTGCACATTTGGTTCCCCCCCGTAAATTCTTTTTTGAATCGTGCTGCGCGACCGCGTGGCGAAAAATTCTTTTTGCGCACACCGGGGGCGGGCGCGCAGGCTGGCGAGTACAGACAGACCACGCCTCACCTTTTCACAGGGGGGGTCCATTTGGAAAAAAGGATCCATCTGGAAATAGCACATGCTTTTCGCTGCACATGCTGAAGCCGCCAGACAAAGCTTGTGCTGTGAATAGCAGGCCGGTGCGGCCTCCGAGTCGGCGTCTATCTAGCGCGCGCGATAAGGTTTTTGCTTGCCTTCCCTGGGACCCCGTCTTGCATGTCTGACTGTCACTGTGCGATTTCGGGGCCGGGGTTGTGCGTTTATGTGAACCAGGGCTCGCACCTCAACCTCTGTCGCACAGAGCCATAGGACGTATTTTCTTCTCAATAACAAGGCTGTGAATAGTGAGTGTGAGTGCACACACAAACGCACACACACACACACGCTGTGAATGCTGGCGTTCGAGTAGGGGTAGCTCTTTGTGTTGCGATGCTTCCTGGCGAGAGAGTGCTGGGCTTTCCGGCCCACACTCGGCTCTTGAGGCATTTATCGGCATCTTAATATGCCGTAGGGACACACAGCAAGGAGTAGTGTCTACGCGCGCACACGCCCGAGTGCCAATTTGGCTACGGGTTAGGGTTGCGTTGTCCTAACGCCTCCGTCCGTCCTGGACGGGCGTTGGCGCGTGCATATCCCACCGCTAGCTAGCGACACTACTGCTAATGCTGGCCTCGTCCCCTCAAGTCGAGCAGCTTGGCCTTGCCATACGGTTCGACTGCTCAGACATTGGAGGAGATAAGGGGATGGTGGTGGGTAGAAGAATGCGGAACGAGCAGCCAGAAGCAGTCGCGCGAGTCAGAGTCGGGCACGAGACGTCGAGCATTGAAACCATCCGTAAAGGTTTCGTGCGACCGTCCCCAGTGCAGGATTCCCCTGTACAGGGTGTGAACATCGTGCACTCGATGGTTTTCCCCGGCCCATGCCGGGTACTCTCCAGTCGAATCTGACGTTTGGCTACACTAGTAGAGCCGTGGGCTCATTTCACGTAGCTCTTTGTGTTGCGATGCTTCCTGGCGAGAGAGTGCTGGGCTTTCCGGCCCACACTCGGCTCTTGAGGCATTTATCGGCA
>NW_005197299.1:0-1471 GCF_000372725.1 Emiliania huxleyi CCMP1516
AATGATGGGAGGACGGCACGCCGCCACCACACAGGGATTTATGGAGAGGGGTGTGGTGCGCTAGCCGTCGCCCACCCTAGGGAGTCTGCCTCTTCCTATCTCTCTTCGCAGTCTCTCGACGATTCTCGCTGCAACCTTCATGCCACCTCGCGGTCGTCCCACTCTCGTCGTTCTCTCCCTTGTCATTTCCTCCTCTGTCGCGTCGTTCTCTTCTGCCTCGTCCTGTGACGCCGCCGCCTGCCGGTCCCTTGTTCTCGCGGCTTCTTTCGCCTTTCGGCGCAACTCCGTCCTCCTCGCGGCGTATCCTGGCCCCTCGAGTCTATCGAGCTCCCCTCGCGCAAGGACCACATTTCTGACTCCCACTCCGATCATTTGCCTCCAAGTCATGTTGTTGCTCAGGTCCACTCTCTCTTCGAACACTCGTGCCTCTACGGATGATGCCGGCGCTGGGGTCCCCTTCGGATGCATCGTGACATCTGACAACTGGATTTCCACTGGTTCGTCCTCCTCGGAGTCATCTTCTCCGAGCCAGTCTGCTGTGACAGCGGCGGCTGCAAGAATTCTTTTCTTTGACCTAGCCGGCGCCTCGACTTGACGGCAAGAGCGTACCTGCCGGAGAAGGTGTATATGTCTTCGGTCCTCCGGAGCCTCTCCGCCCTCCTGGCAACCCAGGTCATGGCGAATGAGCTCGCCTCCTTCTATGCCGACCACGCACGCCGCGGGCCTTGCGTGCGATCTGGCTGGGCGGCTGCGGCGCCTAGAAGCGAAAGATCTCCCGACATCTCCACATATCTCCCCGTATCTGGCTGGGCGGCTGCGGCGCCTAGAAGCGGAAGATCTCCCGACATCTCCACATATCTCCCCGTATCTGGCTGGGCGGCTGCGGCGCCTAGAAGCGGAAGATCTCCCGACATCTCCACATATCTCCCCGTATCTGGCTGGGCGGCTGCGGCGCCTAGAAGCGGAAGATCTCCCGACATCTCCACATATCTCCCCGTATCTGGCTGGGCGGCTGCGGCGCCTAGAAGCGGAAGATCTCCCGACATCTCCACATATCTCCCCGTATCTGGCTGGGCGGCTGCGGCGCCTAGAAGCGGGAGAGGGGAGACGCACCCACACTAGCCCTCGGGGAGAGTGCGCGCACACGCCCCCCCGCCGGACCCGACGCGCCGCCCTCCGCGGTGCTCACTGTCAGTCAGTCAGTGTCACACACACACGCCGCACACACCCGTGGCTCGCGGAGCCGACACGAGGCGCACTGTCACCGGCCGTAGCACCGGGTCCGGACTGCTGGACGCACAGGTCACAGCTCGCAGTGGCCCCGCCACATACCGCCACCTCGTGAGCGGTGCTCACTGCACTCTGCCACCCCTCCCGCCTCAACCACGCCGGCGGCAACAGACCGCCCCGCCCCCGCGCCGTCCCCGAGGTACTAGAGGGCAACTACCTACCGTCAAAGCTCATTAGTCAC
>NW_005197298.1:0-1471 GCF_000372725.1 Emiliania huxleyi CCMP1516
TCCAACCTTTGCAACACTTCATCATTCCTGCTTCCAGCATTCCTCGTGCGCTTTGTTTTGTTCTTTGTGAATCAATCAATCTTTGTGTTCGGCTCTTTTCTCTCTTCAACTTCAGCGAAGGAGGAGGAGGAGCCATTTTTCCTTTCCTCCGTGGGGCAAGCACAGAAAAAGCTGCAACAGCACCGGTATGGCGAGATACAGCTGGCCGAGCAAGTAGGGGTCCCGTACCATGCGGAACCGACCCTATCCAGTGCTCAAGTGCTCGAGCAATACCGGTTGCTATCTTGCGGCCCCGGGGGCGCCAAATCTCGGGCGACTGGTGGTGAGAATGGGGTGAGTCTGAGCATCTACGGTGACATGCGTTGCCCCTGGAACGATGCTTTGGTACAAACCTTCTCTGACTCGCTCCTCAAACGTGGGCTTGGCAAAAGCCAGAAGTTCATGGCCGGCATTTCGTTCGCTATGGATACCAAAGGCCAACGCGTGTGCCTTCTCGCCGATTCGGGCGGCGAGACAAAACTACCGCAGCATGACGCTCTCATGCAGGCCGGGAAGGACATCGAGCGCGCGCATGGCGTGAAATGCATGGTCCTGTCAGCCCATAAGCTGGACTGTGCATTGATGTGTTCGAAACGTGGGAAAAGGACGGCATCAACCAGTACGATTGCTTTTGCGTCGAAATACCTCTCGACTCTACTCCCGTGTCACAACAACGAGGCACGAGAGCGTGCACGACAGAGCGACAACGCAGCGCACTGCCGTCCAGTCGGCGAAGGGACGGCTGCTGCGCAAAGTGATCAGTTCTAATGAATGTACCGGGGCCCAACGGATAGATGAATCCGGGGCACCCTCCGCTCGAATCCCTGGCCGGGGGTTCGAGGTGGCCCCCACCCTGGGGCCTCCCATCAAAGGGACTGCGGCAGAAGACGCCCAATCTTGCACAAGTGCAAGAACCATACGTATCGGAAGAATTCTCCCAACTAGCGCCCTTGTCGTGTGAGAGAGGCTTGTATCCTAAGAATTCTCGAAAGGATCCTCCAAAGTAGAATTCTCCCACAATCTCTCGCACAATCTCTCGAACCCAGTGAGCGCGGCAGTGATGACTGCCCCATCCTCTCCGAAGATTCGTTCACCGGCTTCTCCGACTGCGCTGATTGGTAGGGCCCCCAAGGGCCTAGAAATCGCGCCTCCCTCTCCCTTGTCTCCCAGTAAGCTAAAAGTACGTACGTACATCATAAGCCGCGAACGAGGCACGGTCGCTCTCCGACATGAGGCGCGCGTTGCACTTGCCAGTGCTGCCCTGGCCTTCTGTCTGCCCGCCCAATGGGTGGCAGGTGCCTCTGCTGCTGTGGCATGCCTCACGGCTGCCCTGCGACTGGCCGGCGCCTCGGCGCGTCAGCTCGGCTCGGCGTAGCGATCGTGGCCAGCGCAACTCGCCTGGACTCAACGCTCAGCCAGGAGCTCCCGCACG
>NW_005197297.1:0-1471 GCF_000372725.1 Emiliania huxleyi CCMP1516
TACATTAAGGGAGTAGAAGGCGGATGGTCGAATCCGCGAGCACCGACCACCGTGGTGCTCGCCGAGAGGACCATCCCCATCATCTTCCGACTCCATCCCCTCCCCCCCCCGTCGCTCCCGCCGCGCCCCCCGCCGGCGTTCGTGGCGGGACTTCCCGCCCCCTCCCCCGCCAGCACCGCTCCGCAACTCCTCCAGGTCCTCCTCCCAGAGGAGCAGCCGCCCCTCCCTCACCCAATCCTCCCACCCTGGGAATGGGACACCGCAAACAGAACCGCGCCCAGCGTCCCAGCAGCGCAATCTCTTCCGCTCCCCCGCCTTGAACTCCGCCACGAGCGCCGCGACCACCTCGTCACGCTCCTCGATCGAGAGCCGCCTAAACGCCGCCTCCGCGGCCGCCCCGCGCGCACCAGATAAAGAAACCACACTGTGCAGTGCACACCGACCACGAGATATGGCTGAATGAGCCTTCGGCCAGACGTCCCCCCCCTCGACGAGTCGACGTACGGCTCTAGTCGAGTAACACCACATATCTCGGGACAAATAGCACAGGGGTCCTCTCACTCCCTGCCCCCACTCTTCGGATCGAAGAGAGTGGGGCTGCGTCGGTTGCAGGCAGTCCCTGCTGCGGATGCGGGTTGCGCGCGGCGGGCTCAAGACCGCGGCGGGGGTAGTAGCCGTGAGTACTCGAAGGTGCGCTGGCAGGCGTGCTCGGCCGAGCCAAGATAGGGGCCGCTCGAGTTGCCCCCCAGGGAGGAACGCGTCTCCCTGAGGGATCTGCGGAATGCGCAAAGCGATGAGCGGGAATTGCGGATGCGGTTTTCCGGGTAGAGGCTGGTGATGGCGAGGGTCTTGCCGAGTCGATCGTCCTCCACGACGCAGGTGCCTCAATCCTGCCCGCCGGGCAAGGCCCCGACCCCGCCGCCGTCGCCGCCACCCACCCCGCCCGGCAAGGCGCCCACGCCGCCGCCGTCGCCGCCCTTCCCGCCCGGCCTCGCCCCCACGCCGCCGCCTCTGCCGCATCCCTATCCGCCCGGCAAGGCACCGACGCCGCCCCTGTCGCCGCCTCTGCCGTCGCCCTTCCCGCCCGGCGCGACGCCGCTGCCTCCGCCCTCGCCGTCGCCCTTCCCGCCAGGCAAGGCTCCCCGCCCGCCGCCCTCGCCGTCACCCTTCCCGCCGGGCAAGGCTCCCCGCCCGCCGCCCTCGCCGCCGCCCTTTCCGCCGGGCAAGGCTCCGACCCCGCCGCCGTCGCCGCCACCCACCCCGCCCGGCAAGGCGCCCACGCCGCCGCCGTCGCCGCCCTTCCCGCCCGGCCTCGCCCCCACGCCGCCGCCTCTGCCGCCGCCCTATCCGCCCGGCAAGGCACCGAGCCCGCCCCCGTCGCCGCCGCCCTTCCCCCCCGGCGCGACGCCGCTGCCTCCGCAATCGCCGCTGCCCTTCCCGCCAGGCAAGGCTCCCCGCCCGCCGCCCTCGC
>NW_005197296.1:0-1471 GCF_000372725.1 Emiliania huxleyi CCMP1516
CCCATCTTGGGGTTTTTGAAGGGATAGGAAGCCTTCTTCACGCCCGCCGTTGTTTTCGCGCTGTTTTTTTTTTTAGCCCCCGCGGCCGGGCGCTGCGCACGACACACGGCACGGCACAAGCCACAACGACCCCCCTCCCCCCCCCCCCCCGCCCCTGAAGGCGCGGCGGCTGGACCCGTCCAGCCCATCGCTGCCGAGCTTGCTGTCGAGGCAGCCCTCTCCCCAGACTCCCCCCCCCCCCCCCCTCGCCTACCGCCTACCGCCTACCGCCTACCGCCACCCCCGTGCCACCTCCAGGTGTCCTACCCGTGCGACGAGAATGCCGTCGAGGCGACGCAGCAGCTCGCCGGTACTTCCTAGACACTTCCTAGACACTTCCTAGAATGCCGTCGAGGCGACGCAGCGGCTCGCCGGCACCCGCCCGCCCCGCCGCCCCAACCCCCTGCCCACGCCCCACACCCAAGCAGCGACCGCCCGGAAGCGCCCCTGGCTGCCCTGAGCCAGCCGCCCGCGCCCAGGCAACCTCTTCTCGGCGCTGCTCGTCCCTATCTGCCAGAGCGCTGCTGCATACGACCTGCAGATGCCGGGTCGTGCGATGGACATACGCGGCGATACGCTCGTGCTGCTGGCGCTGGTGCCGGCCCCGCGACGCGACCGCCCCTCTCTCGCGAGCCGGGAAAGCCTCAACCCCGCCTGTCGCACCGCGCAGGTGGCCGCCACCGCCGTCGCCTTCTCCTCATTCGACGCGCCCCTCGAGCGGACCCGCGTCGACGACGAAGGCGCCGCCGCGGAGCTGTGACCTGCGCCGCCGCGCGCCCGGACAGAGAGAGCCCCGGACGCGCGCGCAAGCCCCGCAATAAAATTAAATAAAGAAGGTGAAATAATAAGGTTACTACAGGTAAGGTAAGTTTTACTGTGAGGCTGTGAAAGCACGCCCAACGCCCAACCTAGCGGATTTGGGAAGGAAGGCATTTGCGTCTAAGAAAGAAAGAAAGAAAACACAGACAACCCAAGGGAGGGATGGGACGAGGACGGCACGCCGCCACCACACAGGGATTTTAAGGAGAGGTGTGTGGTGCGCTAGCCGTCGCCCACCCTAGGGAGTCCGCCTCTTCCTATCTCTCTTCGCAGTCTCGCCGCTTCTCGCTGCAACCTTCATGCCACCTCGCGGTCGTCCCACTGGCATTTGCGTCTGTTCACAGCCTTGTTATTGAGAAGAAAATACCTCCTATGGCGCTGTGCGCTGGCCTGTGAGAGGTTGAGGTGCGAGCCCTGGGGAGGCCCTGGGGATGGGGGGGGACTACCCGCGGGCTTAGAAGGCCCGCGCGCAGGGGGGTGGGGCATTGAGACCGGTCATGAATGAGTGCGCGACACGCATGTTGCGAGCAGCGTTGTTGATGTTTTGCGCATCGCCACTGACGGCGGCGCGCGAGAGCTGTTGCGAGTGGTGTTGGGCGAAGCCCCGGGCGCT
>NW_005197295.1:0-1471 GCF_000372725.1 Emiliania huxleyi CCMP1516
GGGGACGACAGTCGTGCCTTGGTTTGGACGTTTACGTGCCGCCGAACCTTGATCACCGATCACCGTCTGAATAAGTAACTCCTAGAAAACTCTCCAAAGGCCGGTGATCGGTGATCAGTGACCAGCCGGTGATCATGCAGCTAGTGGGTGGTGCCCCGGCCGACGTGAGCGTCATCAACCCGCCCGCAACTACCACCTGACGTACGCCGCACTCGGCCGCGGCGAGCTCTCGAATGAAGACGTGCTGAGCCAGCTCACCGCCAAGCGAGCGCATCAAATGCCGCTCGCTACAACAATGGCACCCTCCCGCAGTACATGCCACGCATCTTCACCACCAACAGCCAGCTGACAGAGGAGGACCACATCCTTCCCCGAAGGCGCAACGCCAAGCAGCAGCAGTTGATCGCCGCTACCGCAAGATTGGTCCGCTGACAGAGCCGCTGCAGCGACTGGGACGCACGCTCAAAACCGGGCGGGCTCATAGTGAAGAAGACGGTGAAGGGAGTGCTTGGGCGCGTGTCCAAAGGTGCCAAGCGGCCTGCAGCGCCCTCCTCCCAGGCTGCAGCCCCCCCCCCTACGCAAGCGGCAGGTGATTGTAGACAGTGATGAGGACTAGCGGGCGTAAAGGACAAGCGGTTGCGGGTACGTCTCCGGGTCGGTTTTGAATGTGTTGCTTGGGCTGGGTCGTGACCCCGCCGCCTGGAGGCTGTCAGGTGGACATGGTAGCATACCTCAATGCCCAGGAGAGGCTTGCAGAGAGCTCAATGGGAGCGAAAACGCGAGATCAAGGTGTCCTTTTGTAAAGGACAAGTCCTTTAAAAGTCATCGGCCTATCCGACAACAGTAACAACAGTAACACAACAAACAGTAACAGCATGGGCTGGGGTGAACCCTTGAACAACGTTAAGGATTTCAGCCAACAATAGCGCAACTCTGTTTAGGCCCCAAATTAACGTTAGGCAACCCTACGGGAGAGTCGCGCAAGCCCCTTGCTAAGATACGCAAGAGCCGCCATCTTAGGAAAATAGAGCCGTAATTCCTGACGCCGCTCTCACAAAATACTAGGCACAACACTAGGCACAAAAGGGAAAGAACGTGGCTGCCGGAGCGGAGGCGGAGGCGGAGGCAGGTGCACAGCTCTCTTAAAAATGGCCCCTTTCGGCAAGCCTCGCGAAAGGATAAGAAAACGCGACTGGCGCCTCAAACCCCAGGTATTTTCGGGGTTTACTTTTTTTGCCATTTTCTGCTTCATGCTGGCCGCTGAACAACGGATAGCCCCATGTGTCCTTTTAAAAAGATTTTTGTCCTAACTAAAAGGACAGGTTCATGAAGGGCGCCACGCGCGCCCCCGCTCGCCGGCCCAGTCGTACCTCCCGCACTCCACTTGCCCTTCGCGACTTCCCCGTGCCCGGTGGTGCCGGGGGACGACAGTCGTGGCCTTGTTTTGGACGTTACGTGCCGCCGAAACTTG
>NW_005197294.1:0-1030 GCF_000372725.1 Emiliania huxleyi CCMP1516
GCCTCCCTCGCCCCCGCCGCCCTCGCCTGCGCCGCCCTCGGGACACCTCCGCTTTTCTCGCCATCACCCCCACCGCCGCCCTCACCACCGCCCTCACGCCGCCGCCGCCGCTGCCGCCACCCTCGCCGCCACCCTCGCCTCCGCCGCCTAGCCCCTCACCGCCCAGCCCGCCGCCGCTCTCGCCCCCACCTCGCTCGCCGCCGCCCCCGTCCACATCTCCCTCTCCGCCCCCGCCATCGCCACCACCACCATCTCCACCGCCTTCTCCACCGCCTCCGTCGCGGCCGCCACCCTCGCCGCCGCCGCCAAGGCCAACGCCCCCCTCACCATCCCCTCCCTCGCCGGGGACGCCCTCGCCGCCACCTCCGAGCCCGCCGCCGCCGTCGCCACCGCCTCCGAGCCCGCCGCCTCCGAGCTTGCCGCCTCCGAGCCCGCCGCCTCCGAGCCCTCCGCCTCCCTCGCCGCCACCTCCCGGCCAACCACCTGCCTCGCCACCCCATCGTCTCCGCCGACGCCCTCGCCCCCACCTCCCTCGCCGCCCCCCTCCCCATCGCCCCCGCCTTCTCCGCCGCCCCCGAGCCCACCTCCGTTGCCCTCGCCACCGCCCTCGCCGCCGCCTCCGCCCCCACCCTCGCCGCCGCCGCCTCCGCCTACGGGGCCCTCGCCGCCGCCTCCGAGCCCGCCGCCTCCGTCGCCCTCGCCGCCGCCGTCTTCGCCCTCGCCGCCTCCTCCGAACCCGCCGCTCCCCTCGCCGCCGCCCTCTCCGCCCCCACCGTCGCCGCCGCCACCGTCTCCGCACCGCCGAGCCCTCCTCCGCCGAGGCCACCACCCTCGCCACCGGCGTCGTCGTCGCCGCCGCCCTTAGCATCGCCGTACGCCACCCCCAACCCTCTCGCCGCCGCCCTCGCCGTTGCCGCCCTTGCCTCCCACAACCTTGGCCTCCGGCTTCCGAGCCCCGCCGCCTCCCCTTGGCGGCCCCCGTCCCTTGGTCGGCCCATTTCCCCTTCCCGCTGCCCCCCGAAACCCCCCG
>NW_005197294.1:1969-7335 GCF_000372725.1 Emiliania huxleyi CCMP1516
GGCCAGGGGCGGGGGTCGAGCCGTGAGTGCTCCGCCGGGGCGAGCTTCTGGGTCCATGGCACCGCTGCCGGACCCGTCCGAGAGCCTTTCCGGACACGTTCGCTCGATGGCCTAGCTGGCGGCCGATATTCGACAACCAAAGCTCCGGACGCCGCGGCCAAAGATCCGCGCACAGTCCCAGGGCTCGTGGTGAGTGTGGGGTGTGCCTCACGAGGCGGAGAGGCCGCGTGAACTCCCGTAGAAGCTCGCGAAGTGCGGATTTGGAGCGCCGCGCCGGACCTCCGCCGGGGCCCGCCGGGGCCGCGGGAGAGGTCAGAAATCGTTTTGGGGGGTAGACTACTACAAACCGGTCACGGTCCCGTCCAGTTTAGTCCCTTGGCCGGCCCTGGGCCGCTCGGCACCGCGCGGGGGTGCCGTTAAGCGACCCTACGGATTTTCAGTGGTCGATTTTGGCCAAAAAGCCCAATGTGGGGTGTGTATTCACACCTCGAAAATGGAAAATCGTTTCACAGAAGGTACACCCCTCCCTACGGCTATCCCCTACGGCTATCCCTTTTTGGCCTATACCTGCTGCCGCCACGAATACACACACACCACCGGATACGGCTCAACATAGCGGCGCTGCGCACAGGCAGCATCTTGCGAACGAACGCTGTCGTTTGGCGGCTGAGAGTGACTGAGTGAGTCTGGGGCGGGATTTCGCTCAGGCGAGCTCTTGGGACTCGTCCTGATTACCTCCGTCCTCGGCTGCTGAAGAGCGACGCGTCGGGAAGATCACCTGATCGGGGCGCAGCAGCCGGCTGCTTTCAGTAGCCGCCGTGCAGGGCACCACAATCCATGGGGGCGAACGCCGACTAATGGCGTACGGGCGTACCTCGGTCGCCCCGCACTGCCACGCGAAACTCACCGCACCGCCGCACAGCGGGCAGCACGGGTGGGGATGTGCGAACAGCTGGTCCACCTCCGTGCGTCGCACCCAGTGCCGGCCTGGGGCGAGGGGGGGAGGGAGCGCTGGCTGCAAGAAACGCAGGGGAATGGCGGGGTGAAAGAGCACGCACAGTTCTCCATGAGGCAGTAGGCCGTGGGGTCGCGCGACGCGTGGCTGTCGTCTTCGGGGCGGATGCCGTCTCTGACCCGCAGCGACAGCTCAAGCGGCGGAAATTCGGGCTCCGTCTCCGCGTAGCACGCCATCATGAGCAGGATCACCAGCGCGATTGCCGGCTTGTCGAGCGGCGCCTGATAAGCCCACGCGTCGAAGCGGCAGCAGCGCGCGAGGTGCTCGCGCTCTCCCTCGTCCTGCTGCCGGACGAAGCACCGCGCGAGGGCGGTCAGCAGCGCCCAGCGCGGCGTGTCTGGCTTGAGCAGGGAGCGGTGTCCGTTCGGCACGATGAAGCGAGTGGCGCGCCGCGAGCTCGCCCGGTTGCCGGCGAAGGGTAAGATGTGCACGGATTGGACGGCGCGAGCAGTGCTCTCGAGCAGATCCGGTCGGCCGGCGATGATTCGCCAGCGCTCTGCGGTCGCCTTGTCGACCCCACCGAGCGCGCGACCGACGGCCAGGCTCTCGCTGCGGATGCCCGGCCGGGTGGCAGGCCCTTGGAGCTGCGGAGGAAGAGACAGCCGCCGGAGGGCGCTCGGCACGTCAAACGCAGGAGGCGGAAGCAACGGGCCGAGGAAGGTGTGCTTGGCCACGAGCTCCTCGAGAGGCGGAGATGTGGGCATGTATGCACGTCGCTGAAAAAAGAAGAGCCGATTTGAGTTGTTCTCGAATGCCGGAATTCGGCGATGTGCATCTTGATCTTGATCTGGATCTTCATCTTGATCTTGATCTTCGATCGTCGGCGGTCTCGCGACGGCGGCGCCCACAGCCGCCGAGCGGGCCAGTTCATCCCCGCACACGGCCCTGGAGTCTTGCGCGGTCGATACACGCGCTCGGAGCCGCGGCGGTGGCGACCCGCGGTGCGCCGGCCGATCGGCGGGATCCACTCGCACACCCTGAACCTCCTACGCGCCGCCCGTGCAGGGGCTGCGCTCTCTCGGCGGGCGGGCTGGTGCCGGCCGGGACCGACCGCGCTGGGCAGGGACCGGCCGCGTCGTCCGCTCCGCGGCCGCTGCAGCATTGCCGGGATCGGCGAGCGCTCCTGCGAGGCGCCTCTGCCGCTCTCATTCTCGAGGTGGGCGGCCGGCGAGTCGTCGCCAATCGCCCGCGTCTTTGTGGCCGCGGGTCTCATTGCGGAGCGCGCGTATGCGGCACGAGGCAGACTTTCTCGGATGGTCCCGCCTGGGGTTCGGCCCGTGTGTGCGCGGCGGCACGCGAAAAGATAGGGTGCGCAAGCACATATCACACGTCTCAATCGGGTCTCGTAGTCTTTGGACAAACATAGTGTGCGTAAAACAGGGACACGTTCCCACAGACGCATGCAACAGAGTGGGACGGAGGCACACCTCTCGCCTCTCGCGGCGCTCGCAGACCTAGCTGGTCCTGTACGAGCGCGGCACATACACATGCGAGATACCCGGGTACGTCCCACAAACGAGCGGGGACAGAAAGGAAACCCACAAATGCCGGTACAGAGCATACGCGGGCGCATGCACGCGCGCGGCGAACGTTCAGTGGCCGCCGCCCGCCGCGCATCGCCTCCGCTGCCACTCCCACCGCAGCCTGCTGCTGCCGGCTGCCGGCCGCCAGGGCGGCGCTGCTGCTGCTGCTGCTGCTGCTGCGGCTGCGGCCGAGCGGCGGGCGGCCCGATGACAGCGCGGCCATCTGCCTCCTGCCTCGCTGCCGCCGCGGCGTCCAGCACCTTGTCTGCTCCCAAGACCAGGTGGAGCTTCTTCTTGGAGACGGCGTGCTGCCTATAGGGTGCATCGCACCTCTCGTGCCTCTCGTCTCCTATAAGGAGGGAAGAGCAATCCTCCCCCCTCACCACTGCGCAGCGGTGGTAATAGCGAAGTGCTGCTTCGTGTTTACAACGCTGCCCACCTGTGTCCAGCCCGGCGGTCGGTGATGGAAGTGCAGCGGCTGGCTGCTGGGAGAGAGGGAGGGGGCACGCCAGGCGAACGCGCAGGTCGTAGCCGGGGCAATGGAGTAGCTGCACGAAGTTGTCGCAGAGGATGGACTGCGTCGCGTTCTCGTCCGGAATGACCATGTCCGACACCGTGACTGCAAGAGGAGGGGGTCACCTTATGGTGGTCGTAGGGTGTGGAGGGTGGTGGTGGTGGTGGTGGTGGTGGTGGTGGTGTGTTTGGGGGGGGGGGGATGGGCGCGCCCTGTGTGGTGCCGCAAGGGGAGGTGGTGCCGGGCTCGGCCGGCTCCGTGAACTGGTATGAGATCAAGACGAGCGTGGGGGGGTCGTCTGCGCCCGCCGCCCGCTTGCGCCCGCCTACCCCCCGCCCGCCTCCCCCCCGCGCGTCGAGGCCTTCAGGCCGCGGCTCCGCCCTCTGAAGCAGGTCGACGCAGATGATGCTCTCCAGCACGTCCTCGGCGTCGAGCTTGATCGGCGTCGCCTGAAAGGAAGGGTGTGTGGGGTGGCGATGGGGCCTGGGTCGGGCCGGGTGGGTGAAGTGCGCGGGGAGGGGCGGGGGGAGAGGCGGATCGAGACCTCCACGTCGGAGTCCGACTCCGACTCGAGCGGCACAAACAGGAAGGCCTTCTTGTCGCCGTCCTCGACCTCCTCGCGTTCCCGCTCGCGCAGCTCGCCCGCGCACAACTCGCCGTTCACAGGGGCAAGCGACTCGAGCGGGAAGTTGACGCTGGTCAGGTCTCCGTCTCGTTCCTCGACGACGTCGGCGTAGGTGCGCGCCAGCTCTGTCAGCTTTTCCACGAGCTTTTTATGGCTGAGGGATTGAAGGGCGCCCTGGTCCTTGCCAACCGCCTGCGCGACCTCGTAGATCTTGTCCATGAGCTGCGTCCTGGTCCACTTGCTCTTTTGCGACCAGCGCTGCGCTAGCAGCATGAGCGTCGACTCGAGCAGCATATCGGGCGGCTTGCCAGGGCCTGGCGGGCGGCCTGGCGGGAAAAAAATCGATTGCGGCAAAGAGAGAGAGAGAGAGCGCCTGTTCACGGCATGGAGGGTGAGCCACACCGAACGTACCGAGCGAAGAGCCGAGCGGAAGGAGGACGGGGAAGATGACCCCGAGGAGGACGAACCAGTGGAAATCCAGTTGTCAGATGTCACGATGCATCCGAAGGGTACCCCAGCTCCGGCATCATCCGTCATGACCTGTAGGCAAATGATCGGTGTGGGAGTCAGAAATATGGTCCTTGCGCGAGGGGAGCTCGATAGACTCGAGGGGCCAGGATACGCCGCGAGGAGGACGGAGTTGCGCCGAAAGGCGAAAGAAGCCGCGAGAACAAGGGACCGGCAGGCGGCGGCGGCACAGGACGAGGCAGAAGAGAACGACGCGACAGAGGAGGAAATGACAAGGGAGAGAACGACGAGAGTGGGACGACCGCGAGGTGGCATGAAGGTTGCAGCGAGAAGCGGCGAGAGACTGCGAAGAGAGATAGGAAGAGGCAGACTCCCTAGGGTGGGCGACGGCTAGCGCACCACACACCTCTCCTTAAAATCCCTGTGTGGTGGCGGCGTGCCGTCCTCCCATCCCTCTCTTGGGTTGTCTGTTTTCTTTCTTTCTTTTCTTTACGCCCTGCTGAGGATAGGCCCTGTGCCTCTGTGTTCGTGCGTCGCCCATCTCTCCTGGAACTCTATTTATTCATTAATTACCCGTCCCGTCCCTAGGGAAAAAAGAGGCGGGCGCATTGTTTGGGCTTCCTAGGCCGATGGCCGTGCGGCGCATTGTTTGGGCTTCCTAGGCCGATGGCCGTGTGTGCTGCCGTTGATCGCCGAGTGGCCTCTAGCGCCGCCGGAGTGTGCCTCACACGCACCGCCACCGGTGCCGAACCCAGCCGCACGTGAGTGAGCGAGAGCAGAGCGAGAGGCGAAGCAGACAGAGAGGCCGGGCGGTGCACTGGTGGGTGGAACTCTCGCGGGCCGACCCTCTCACACAGACAGACTCGCAGACCAGAGACACACGGGAAGGCAGCAAAATGGCGCACACTGACAGAGAGAGAGAGAGAGAGGGAGGGAGAGAGGGAGCGGGAGGGAGAGAGGGAGAGAGGGAGAGAGGGAGAGAGGGAGGGAGACAGGGAGAGAGATGAACGTGAGAGAGATCCCACCACAGTCCACACACACACAACGGTACAAATACGGGCAAGGCATTTCTAGGCCTCCGTCGGTTTATGAAAATTCGGTTTTGTGTGGGCTTGTGTGGTGCTCTGCTAGGGAGGTCAAATGGATCGACGGGTGCGTCGTCTCGGCATGAGCAGCATTCGCCTGCGCAGTGGTTGGGAGGGGGGGGGGGGGGGGAGTCTC
>NW_005197294.1:7668-10357 GCF_000372725.1 Emiliania huxleyi CCMP1516
GCAGGGACGGGCATTGGTAGGGAGACAGACCGAAGAGGACAGAGCCGAGTCACTCGAGTATGCGGCCACACAGAGGAGCGAGACACGAGACGCCGCCAGCCGGAGCCGAGCCACAGCCGAGCCGCGAGGGAGTTGGTGCACTGGAGCCGCGAGCGAGTTGGTTCACCGCGGGCGGCTGCCGAACTCCACGTAGCGTCATCACTCCCAGGGAGCGGACACACCGAGACGGCGGCACACCCGCACAGGTGCCACACCCATCTGCCATTAAACAGTCGCTCTCCACGTACGCCGGCACGCCTCGCACATGCACATTCATTCTTGGTCCGGGAAGGGGTTCACGGCCGGCAGCTACTGCCCACACAAGGGAGTTCGCGGCGGGTCCATGTCCGCCCCTCCCGCCCTGACCGTGTTGAAAGTGGCACTGCTCAGGTCAGCTTCTGATTGGTCCGACTGGCTCCATCCTGACCTCAACGCCGTGACGAACTCACAAGCGATCCCACTGGGAGCTCGCCCGTCACGCAGCCACTGCGGCGCAGAGACGAGGTGTGCTCTACCAATTGGTTGTGGACGGATGGATGTTGCGCATATTCAGTACCAGCGGCGAGAGGCCGAAGCGAGACTGTCGCCGAAGTGCGACCGAGGGACGTTTGCGGACGGTCGAACTTCTTTTCTACCCCGGACTACCTGGCGCTCGAACTTCTTTTTCGCACAACACTAGGGACTTTGATGTACTCATTCCTGTGTTCTGCCGCAGGGATCCCTAGACGGCTCGGAGCTCTAACCCACCAGTCTTCCCGGTTCTTTTCGAGCACCATGTTCGCGGTTCTGGCGCTGCTGTCGCTCGCTGGCGTGCTCGCCGCCGGCCTGGCCCTTGCGTCCGCGCGGCGTTCGCCCGCCCGCGCTTCGCGTCGCACGCAGTCCCTGCTGCCGCTCCTCCACCCGTCGGACGCGCCGCTGGGCTCGCCTCCGCTGGACTCGCCGCCGCCGTCGCCAACTGGCTTCGGCCCGCTCGGCTCCTCATCCGCGCTCTCAGATGACTTGCGCTGGCGGATTGTGTACAAGCGCCTCGTCTTTGACATGACCTTCGCCGAGATCGCGGACGACCTCCTCGTCTCAGAGAGTTCGGCGTGCGAGATCTGGAGACGCTTCGAGACGCCGCCGCACGACATCTCTTCGCACCAGGGCGAGCGGCTGAGCCCGGCAATCGTGCCGCCCGAGTTGCATCCGCAACTTCTGGACTGCCTGACCCAGTGCAACATGGAGGACAGCCTGAGCGACATCTGCAGTGCCTTCTACAACGTGACCGGCATCCGCATGAGCATCCCGACGATGTGCCAGACGCTGAAGCGGATGGGCATGACGCGCAAGCGGGCGCGCTATCCCTCACCTCCTCACCAGAGAGTGCACCTGGCCCTTTCCCCACACCCCCTCCCCTCCTCCCTGCCCACAGCTCTCCCTGCTGGTCGAGGCGTACGACGCGCGAAAGGCGCAAGACTTTGTGACCCACATTCTCAACAACTACAACCTCGAGCAGCTCATCTGGATCGACGAGTCGGCTGTGGACAAGCGGCTGCTCAACAAGTGCCCGAGCGGGAGCACAGCTCAGTCACCAACTTTCAACTCTCCTCCCGGACCCCACGTTTCTCCAACGTAGGCGCTACGGCTATGCGCTGCGCGGCCTGCGGGCCGACTCGAGCCGAGGCATCCTCGCGCGGGGCAAGCGCCACTCGATGCTGGGCTTCTTCGACGTCAACGTGGGCCACGTGGGCCACGTCACGGTCGAGGGGGGCTTTGACTCGGAGGCGTTTGCATCCGCGTGCACCGACCACTTGGTGAGGCTCGCCCCTCTAGATTTTTAAGACGGGTTCGCCCCACACGCCAGCCCTCAACCAACCAAGGCACCCTCCACCCGCCTGCAGATGCCGGTGATGAGCAAGTTCACGCAGTGCTTTGGCATGGAGCAGCGATCGGTCGTCATCATGGACAACTGCGGCATCCACCGAAACCAGCAGCTTCTGAACCTCTTCCACTCTCGCGGCTTCGTGGTCGAGTTCTTGCCCCCCTACAGCCCCAACGTCGCACCCCATGAGAAGTGCATCCGGCAGGTGAAGGACTCAGTGCGCGACTTTGAGAAGCAGCTGCGCGACGTCGACGCCCCGACGCTGATCGACTTTGGATGCTCGACCGTCACCGCCGAGGTCATGCGCTCGGCGCTGCGTGAGTGTGGCTATGTTTAAAAATCTTGTTTTTTGCCTTCTAAATAGCTGCTGGCCCTGCTCTCCGCGCGCGCCCGAACCTGCGAGTTTGCTATTTCCGTCCGTGGAGATGCGAGGTCCGCCCAATATGCCCTCCACCACCGACACGTATGATTTGTGAGTGTGTGTGTATCCGCGTACCGCGACGGCTACACGCGGACACGGTGAATGGAGACGTCACAAAACCCTCTGTTTTTAGACATTAGAGAGAGGGTCTTGCCCCCGGGGGACCCACTTGTGTGCCAACTCTCTCAGCACCCTCACTCTCGTTCTTTTACACCCGGCGCTGTGATGTCACTTCTAGCCGGATAGCCCTCCGGGTCATCCTGAGTGACCTTGCAGCCCGACGCCCACGAGGGGCGCTGCTGACGGGGGGAAGGGGAAAGTGTAGGGGTGCGGGGTAGGGCAGGGCGGGACTGGACAGGGCGGGGCGG
>NW_005197294.1:10580-13142 GCF_000372725.1 Emiliania huxleyi CCMP1516
TGGGCAGGGCGGGGCTGGGCGGGGCGGTGCTGGGCAGGGTTGGGCGGGGCAGGGCGGTGCTGGGCAGGGCGGTGCGGGGCAGGGCGGTGCTGGGCAGGGCGGTGCTGGGCAGGGCGGTGCTGGGCAGGGGCAGGGCGGGGCGGGCAGGGGCAGGGCAGGGTGGTGCAGGGCAGCGCAAGGCAGGGGCGGTGCTGGGCGGTGGTCAGAGTGCAGCGGTGCGGCGCGGGCGCCTTGAGCTACTACGGGCGGCGTGGGCGGTGGGCGGGCGGCCCGTGCGCCATCGGGCGTGCAGGGCGAGCGTTGCGAGGGCGGGCGTCGCGCGTGAGGGCGTGGCTGGCTCGACGACACGCCCGGCACGTCCGGCGGTCAATCTGGACGGCGGGAGCGGGCGGGCGGTGAGCGAGGCAGGCGCGGGTGGGCGCGGAATGGCTCTGGGAGGCGCGGGAGTGGGCGGGGCGGCGATCTCAAAAAAATGTCGTCGATCGCAGATCCAAGATCGAAGATGTGCACAACCATCGCCGATCCGAGATGCGAGATGAGGAAAACACGCATCTCGTCTCCGAGAGCAACTCAAATCGGCTCAAAGAACACAGCGAGAGACTGAAGAGATAGGAAGAGGCAGACGCCCAAGGGTGGGCGGCGGCTAGCACCACACTCCTCTCCTTAAAATCCCTGTGTGGTGGCGGCGTGCCGTCCTCCCATCCCTCCCTTGGGCTGCGGCCTGTTTTTCTTTCTTTTTAGCACAGGGCACGCACCTGGGGTCAAGAGGGGAAGGGGACAATCGAGTGATAAAACTGGAGGGGACTCCGGGCCTCGACACGAATGCGACATGGGAGGCGGAGATACCCGAGCAAAATAAGATCACGGGCCACACGGCGGACGCGGTGACATGATGGAGAGACAGGAGAGGGAACGACAGGAGGGGAGCCTCGGGGCGGATGAGACTCTGTTCCCAGAGATGAGACGCTGTTCCCAGAGGGAGCGCCCCAGAGTGCCAGAGACATAAGAAGAGATCACGCGCGTCAAGGCCGACGCAGGGCCGTGGCGGGGGATGGAAGTGAGGACGACCGAAGTAACGTAACGTTCATGCGAATGGCGCTGGCGTGCGGCGCGGCAGCGCGGTCGCGGCTTGGCGTGACATCGCGTGGCGGCGTGCGTGAGATGTGCGCTCACTCCTCCTCCTTGGTGCGGATCTTGGAGATGTACGCGAGGACCGCGGGATGCTGCAGTGCAAAAGCCACCATGTCAGGTCGGCCATGCACCTCCCCGGCAGAGTCGACGAGTACAAACGGCTGCGCCATCAGCACTGCCGAGCCGCCGCATGCCGAAGACAGCGTCGCGTCCGTGAGCAGTGCGCGGCGCAGCGCGTCGACGATGAGCTGCGCCTGCTCGCTCCGACCTGCGATGGGCCGCTCGACGCCACCCGCGCGGTGCGTGTATGCACCGGTCATCTTGGCAAGCTCATGCATAGCACGCCCGATGTCCAGGTCGAGGATCATCGGCCCGTCCTCGCCCTCCCGCATCGAGACGTCGCTCTGGAAGAAAGACTGGATCTCGCACTTGAAGAGGAGGCCGCCCTTCCCCTTGAGGCCGGCTCCAGCGATGATGGTGAAAGTCCCCGGATCCGCCGCACCTGCGCGTCATGGTCGTACACGAGTAGGCTAGGCGCGCGGGGTGATCGGCCATGGGGTGCGGCAGGCGCGAGCGGCGCTCTGCTGGCTTTTCCTCACGCGCCTGCCTCGGCGCGCAGCTCCTCAACGGTGACACGGGCGAGGAAGGTCTTCACCTGTGCCGAGGAAAGGGGCCGGCGGGCGGGTGGGCAGGGGCGGGGCGGGGAGGCGAGCGAGTCGGCCCACTTGTCGTCGTCGTGCTGCCCGGAGAGAAGGTCAACGCCGTTGGACGCGTTCTCGTCGCCGGAGCTGGGCGGGCTCTTGCCGTCTGCGCTGGAGCAGCCGCCGCCGGCGCCGGAGCCGGACTGGTAGGCCTGCAGGGACCGCTTGCTGCCGCGGCGCATGCTGTGCTTCATGGGGCTTCGCTGGCGCGGGAAAAAGAAGAAATGCGCGTATTGCGCTCGGGTCAGATGCGGAGCGGCGTCGGTTGCGGCGGGCGCCGTGGCCGCGAGGCGTGCGTATGGGGTGTGCCACCGTCCTGGGCGCGTGCTCCCTCCCTGGGGTGTTGATGCACCTGCAGGGCTCGGATAGCCGCCTCCGCCACGCCTCAAGGACGGACACGGAGCTGGACTCTCTCGTACCGAGGCGAGTACGAGCTGCGCACGCGATTCAAGGCGCGAACTCTCCCAGCCTGCCCCTCTTCTGCGCGCGCGCGCGCCCGACGGGACCTGCATCCCACAGCTCATTCGGGCGCACAGCCCACCTGCGCCCTGCAGCTAACCCGAGTACAGTGTGTGGGAGCCCATTGCTGATGGCCATCACACCATCTGACCAACCCCCTCGCCCCTCTTGCGCAGGTGCCTGCGACGTTATAGTGGACCGCCAGGTGTGTGCTGTGCAAGCGCGAGCACGGCGTCGACATCGCCATACGCGTCGGCGTGCACACGGGCCC
>NW_005197294.1:13242-13661 GCF_000372725.1 Emiliania huxleyi CCMP1516
GAGATTCCGCCGCCCCGCCCACTTGTTGAGGCCGCTGCGAAGCCGCGCCGAGCCGTCGCCCTCGCCGAAGATGGCGCGCCCCACCTCCGCCTGCGACTGCTCCTTGAGGCGAACGTACTCCTCGAAGAGCTTGTGCAGCTTGCCGTCCGCGCCCGCGCCCAGCTCGTCGTCCGCGCCCGCGCCCGCGACCTCCGCCGCGGCCTCCTGCTCGAGCCGCGTCCCTGCGTCGCCCACACACACGCGCCGGAAATGACCACTGTATTGTGTGAGCGCGCGGTAGGCACGAGCGGCGCTCTGCTGGCTTTTCCTCACGCGCCTGCCTCGGCGCGCAGCTCCTCAACGTCCACGCAGGCGAGGAAGGTCTTCACCTGTGCCGAGGAAAGGGGCCGGCGGCCGGGTGGCCAGGGGGCGGGGGGGGA
>NW_005197294.1:14408-24240 GCF_000372725.1 Emiliania huxleyi CCMP1516
CTCCTTGAGGCGAAGGTACTCCTCGAAGAGCTTGCGCCGCGGCTTGACGGACAGCGCGCCCCGCCGCACCCGCGGCAGCGAGGAGACGAACTGGTAGCAGTTGATGATGCCGATGCGCCCCATCACGCGGCCTACAGAAAAGTGGCGGAGAGGTGCAGCGGATTCCGCGCGAGGTTCCTAGAGAGAACCCGCGGGGTGGATGCCGGTCGCGATGTCGAGCTTGTCGTTGTAGCCGATGAGCACGTCCTGCATGCCGAGCCGCAGGAGGTAGGAGCAGTCCAGCCCTGCCACCGCCTCCGCCGCCAGCCGCCGCCGCTGGATCGCGAGCCGCATGCCGACGTGCCGGAGCAGCCAAAAGGGAGTCGTGCCGAAACGCTCGCGCACCTCGGCCGCGGGGCCGATGAGGCCAGCGTCGCGCCAGAGCCGCCCCAGCAGCGCGAGCGCAAAGCGGGTGCGGGTCGGCGCCCGCGGGTGGCTGGCGGCGCCCACCTCCGCCGCGGCCTCGCTGCCCTCGGCCTCCTCGGCCTCCACCGCCGCCGCCGCCGCCGCCAGTTGGTCGGGGTCGGCGAGGGGCTCCTCGTCGCCCTCCTCCTCCTCCATGCCGGCGGGCTCCTCCTCCTCCTCCTCCTCCATCGCCGCCGCCATCAAAGTCGCTGCGCCGCCAACCTCCTCCCACAGCTCTGCTCGCGTCCTCTGCCGCTCTGCCGCCGCCTTGTTTGCGGCGGCAAGCTGCAGGACTTGTGCCGGCACCTCGCCCCTCTGGGCGGCGGCATCGAAGCGCTCCACTTCCCGCAGCGCGCTGACCGCCCGGCCGACCACACGGATCTGCCCTCCGCCGCCGGCGATGGTGGTTGTGCCGGCTCGGTGCGCCGAGTGCGCCGCGACGACAGCGTCCTGCAGGGCGGGGAGCTCCAGGCACATGTCGACCTCAGCGCCGAGCGTCGTCAGCAGCGCCTCCTCCGCTTCAGCGGTGGGCATCGTGCCGAGCACGCCTTGCGCACGCGCCTTGCACACCCCGGTCACGTATATCGAGCCGTCGCGGTTCTGCTGCCCCTGCCGTCGGCCCGCGCACACCTGACCGCAGTCGCCGCGGTTGCCGTCGTCGATGGACTCCTTGATGGCCGCCGCGGCCTTCCCGTTGCTGAGTCGAGCCGAGACCCGGCCGGCGTCCGCCGACGCGTCGCCGCCCGCGCCCTCGGCGGCCGCCTTGGACTGCTGCAGAAGCAGCACCTGATGCTTCGCTTGCTCCCAGGCCTGCGCGTCTGCGCGCGCGCCTGCGCGCTGCTGAGCCTCGGCCGCCCGCGCCGCGGCTTCGGCGGCCGTCTCTGGATCCTCGCTCATAAGGCGCAGCTTGAAGGCCGGCTTCGCCGCGGCCGGCACGGGGCGGGGCGGGGAGGCGAGCGAGTCGGCCCACTTGTCGTCGTCGTGCTGCCCGGAGAGAAGGTCAACGCCGTTGGACGCGTTCTCGTCGCCGGAGCTGGGCGGGCTCTTGCCGTCTGCGCTGGAGCAGCCGCCGCCGGCGCCGGAGCCGGACTGGTAGGCCTGCAGGGACCGCTTGCTGCCGCGGCGCATGCTGTGCTTCATGGGGCTTCGCTGGCGCGGGAAAAAGAAGAAATGCGCGTATTGCGCTCGGGTCAGATGCGGAGCGGCGTCGGTTGCGGCGGGCGCCGTGGCCGCGAGGCGTGCGTATGGGGTGTGCCACCGTCCTGGGCGCGTGCTCCCTCCCTGGGGTGTTGATGCACCTGCAGGGCTCGGATAGCCGCCTCCGCCACGCCTCAAGGACGGACACGGAGCTGGACTCTCTCGTACCGAGGCGAGTACGAGCTGCGCACGCGATTCAAGGCGCGAACTCTCCCAGCCTGCCCCTCTTCTGCGCGCGCGCGCGCCCGACGGGACCTGCATCCCACAGCTCATTCGGGCGCACAGCCCACCTGCGCCCTGCAGCTAACCCGAGTACAGTGTGTGGGAGCCCATTGCTGATGGCCATCACACCATCTGACCAACCCCCTCGCCCCTCTTGCGCAGGTGCCTGCGACGTTATAGTGGACCGCCAGGTGTGTGCTGTGCAAGCGCGAGCACGGCGTCGACATCGCCATACGCGTCGGCGTGCACACGGGCCCCGCCATCGGCGGCATCATCGGCACCGTCCGCTTCCACTTCGACTTGTGGGGCGCGGCGATCGCCGGTGCGGCGAGTCTCGAGGAGCAGGGCGCCGCGGCGAAGGTCTACGTGTCCTCCTCTGAGTTCATAATGAGTCATGAATGGCTCATGATCAATAGGCGCCGCCGGGAAGGTCCACGTCTCAGGCGCCACCGCCGCGTTGGTGGACGCTGAGCGTGGCGGGTCCGTCAAGTTCACCAAGCAGCCCGACCTGTTGGCAGCGAGCAAGCACGGCGTTCGTTCGACCTATTTCGCCGAAGCGCTGCTGCCCGCGGCTCCTGTGCGCTCTTCCGCCGCGTATGGCCGCGATACGCAGGGCTCGTCGTCCCGCTCGTCGCCCCGCCGCTCCACCAGCCGCGAGCGCGCCTCCCACCGCAACTACCTCGCCTCCGCCGGACTCGGACGCGGGCTGCTGCGGACGGCGCTGACGCCGCTGCCTTCCCAGCTTGCCGCTGCGCCGTGCCGCACACCCTTGGGCGCCTTTGTGTCGCGGCAGCTGGGCGCGACTTCGCTTGCAACGGGCGACCCTCGCGGCAGTTCAGACCGCGCCGCGCCTGACTCACCACTCGGAAAGGCGAGGCAAGCCGTGGCCGCGCAACGGGAGGCGCAGCGCGGTAAGTTTGGCGGGGCGTTCGCCGCGCTGTCGGGTGTGCGTGCGGTGGTACCGCCAGGCGGCGAGCCCCCGCGCTACCGCAGCGCCAGCGTGGATGTCGGTAGGGTCGGCAGGGTTGCGGAGGCCGAGGAGGCGGCGGCGGCGGAGGAGGAGGAGGAGGGGAGGGAGGTGGAGGGGAGGGAGGGGATGGCGTCGGTGGCAGAGGTGCGGGCGGCCGTGTGAACAGCGTCTCTTCAGACCTCTGGCTGTGAGCAGGTTCGACCGCCTCGCAGACGTCTTCACACCTCGAGCTGTGAACAGCGTCTCTTCAGACCTCTGGCTGTGAGCAGGTTCGACCGCCTCGCAGACGTCTTCCAGCTGCAAAAGGCGCGCACTCACCCACGGAGGGGGGGGGGGGGGTCCGGCGTACGAAAATGAAATCAAGACCACGAAAGCTTGCGTGAGCGGTCCGGTGCCGCTGGAGCGGAGTCATCACACTTCATCGTGCACGCACAGGTGCGCAAGACGGCCAACGAGCAGTATTTGGTCGCTGCCGGCCTGCCCGACCCAACCCGCCTCCCGGACCCGCACGACCGCGCGGCGGCGGCGGCGCGCGTAGTAGTAGTAAGCAAAACCTGAATGACAACGGTCGGGCCCCTTCCACGGCGGCGCCGCACCGACACCGCCTAGACACACAGTCTCCGGGGGCGACAGGCTCAGCTGCTTGCGCCGTGCGGGAGCTCAGGCCGGCTTCGGCTTCGCGATAATCAACGTCATGTCCGTCGTCAACCTCGAGCTGCGTGCTGAGGCGCCGAGGGCGCCGCAGCTCACCGTGCAGGTGGCCCGAGAGCACCCGAGAGCACCCGAGAGCACCCGAGAGCACCCAAGATTCCCGTACATGGCCCATCCTTCGTCCCTGGTAGACGCAGCAGCCAGCCTCAGCCATCCAGCAGCAGCCAGCAGCAGCCAGCAGCAGCCAGCTCCAGGAACCCCAAAGCGGGATAAATACTTGAGATCGCGTTGGTGGCTTCCCCCACATCCCGTGCTCGTTGTGATTCGTGGGAAGACCGCTCCCTCTGACGTCTGCAGGTGGGCATCGACTTTGGTTCCGCCATCGCGGGCGTGATCGGGCACATGCGATCGGGCACATGCGGCGTCTGCGGTGTGAACAGCGTCGTTTCAGCCTGTAGCTGTGAATAGGCACAAGACCTACCAGTACTGATCTCTCCGACGACGCCAGGTCTAGCTGCGAACAGCTTCTCTCCACAGCTGCCTCTATATGTGAACAGGTACGACTTGTGCGGCGACGCCGTCAACACCGCCGCCCGCATGTGACCCGACCCGCCCCTCCGCCTCCCCGGGACGTGTCCGTGACGCGTCCCACGACACTCACGCCCATCTCATGCCCCGCACAGGTGCTCTGGCTCGGAGCCAGGTCGTGTCCACGTGTCGCAGGAGGCGTACCGGTATCTGCGCGGCCGGTTCGGCGCGACGAGCCGCGGCCCACGCTACTACAAAGGCAAGGGCGAGATGTACACTTACTTCCTCGAGAACGCGCCTGGGGCCCTGCCGGAGGAGGCCACACCGGCGCCCGCCGACGCGGCCGAGGCGATCTACTAGCTCGCAATGATGCGTGACATAGGGCTCTCTGCGATCGTGCGATGATACACCGTCTATTGAGCATTGTTCCTGCCTTTCTGCTGTCTCGTGTCAGGTCTGCGATCCGATGCGGTTGCGCGAGAGGTGAGCTGTACTGCTACCTTCTCTGGGGAAAGTTATTTAGGAGCACCCCCCTACCGCCGCCCAGTACGTGCTCCGCAGCTGAGCCCACGCACCCCACAGCAGCTCAGGGACACAATTAGCTCGCATACGAGTGCTGGTACGCACAGCTCGACGCGTACTCGAATGCTGCCACTGTCATTCTAGCCGGCGAGCGGCGGCGTCACAGCGTCGACTCTCGCATCGCGATGAGACGCACTGCTTGCCCAGACGCGCGCCTTGGCGCGCTCCTGTGGGGCAGGAGGAAGGCCAGCGGTTGTGCTGCGCAGGCCCGGCCGTCTGGCTGAAGGGAGCAGCAGCTGGCGCTCAACAGCAGCGCTGTCGAGCAGCGCAGCACACCACACTCCCGCCAAGCCACGTGTCATTTCGCGCCAAGATTTGGCGCCAAAATGGCACTTTAGTGTCCACCTAGCCACGTGGTCGCGGCCTGAAGCTCCAAGCTTCTGGGACTGAGGTCCCACATCGCTGGACTCCATTTGGCTCAGTTGGAGGCACCGTCCAATCGTTCGCCGATGTCCGAAACCGGGGTGCTCCTAAATAACTTTCCCCAGAGAAGGTACGCATATTGTAATCGCCCAGAATGCATAGATCGGCCATGTCATGTAAATACACGCCTGCGATCCATAGTGCGTCGGCCAGACGTCGCGTATTTCGGTGTCGTGCCCGAGCCAAGTGGCGCCTGAGGGAGCTACAAATGTCTTGCGTATTAGCTATTACGAATGTGTCTTCTGCATCCACCTTCTCGGCCGATCGGGGTGTGTGCCTCTCAAGGCGCGCTACGCCCCACGTACTACGCACACGCATTCCGGATTCGAGTGAGAAGTGGCGGCCGGCGGGGGTTACGCCTCACGCATTACGCATACGCTTGATGCATTCGCACGCCCATGGTGTAGGTTTGCTGGTCGGAACTCTCCGACGCCTAATGAGAAGATAGTTTTCTCCTCCTTGCACGCACTGCAAGGCAAGAACCAGTTTGCCTTGCACCTATCTGGGCGCGGTCTTGGGAGCAATGACTACGCCGCCTAAGCTAAGCAAGCCCTCACCCGAGTTCATGGCCACACGCCGAGCCGAGCAGGCAGCTGCCGCGGCGTCGGCGGCACGTGCCCAAGAGCAGGGAGGAGTTGGCATCGCACTCAGCGGCGGCGGCAACCGTGCCTACACGTGCGCCTACGGCGTGCTGCGCGGTCTCGCCGTCAAGGGCGTGCTCGACGATCCTCCGACCAAGCTGTGGATGTCGGGCGTGAGCGGCGGCGGCTGGGCCACGGCCGCGTATTGCTTCAACCAGATCGTGCCTCGCGACGAGCTGCTTGACGTGAGCCGCGCCAAGCTGTCGCCGTCGGAGCTGACCGTCGAGGCCTGCAGCACGGTTGAGCCCCGCAGTATGGGGCAGCCGGTGTCCACCAAGCCGATGACGCACAAAAATATGCTGCTCTCCATTCCTTGGTCGTGCTTCGCGTCCTGCCTCTCGCGGCAGCCCTTTGGGGCGATCTCGTGGATTCGCAACATCTGGCAGGTCTACCTCGCGCCCTTTGGCGTGCCGCAGGGGCGTCTGTTTGCCGCCTCGGCTGCCGAGGTGGACGCCAAAGGCCGCCGGAGCGACTACATCTTTCCGGCTGACTACTGTGCCGCCACCCCCCTCATCGGCGTGACCATGTACGGCCCGACGAGTTCGACGCTGGGCCCCATTCCCGGGTGCACCATGCCTGGGTGCATTGGGATGCGCCGCGTCGACGACTTTATCGGCAGCGTCAACGCCGCCGACACGGAGGTCGCCACGGTGGGCGGTCCGACGCCCGAGGAGGTGCGCAGCGGCCTTTTCCCCCTTTCCTCCCGTGTCCATCTCCACTCTTGCTACGCACTTAGCCCCCCGTGCCGTCATGCACGGTACCCGGACTCTATAGGCGCGTGCGGAGCACGACAACTGCGCGCTCGTCATGTACGTGGTGTCGCCGAGCGAAGTGGCGACCGGCTACTCGGGCCCCGCGGCGGAGGTGCGACCGGTAATAACGAATACTAAACCAATGAGCGAATCACTAATCACCGATCCATGATGAGCAATGAGGTGAGTGGCGTGGCTTGCGTCACCGAGACTATCGACATTGCCCACGTGCCAGGGGTGCACCCGTCCGAATGGAGCCGCGGCTTCGGCATCACCAACTTGTCCAACTCGCTCGAGTTCTACATTGGAGCGGGCAGCATGCAGCTCGCCAGCATGCTGCGGCAGGAGCGCAAGGGCGTGGTTATGAACCCGGCCCTCGAGGCGATGATGCCCACTGCGCGCTTTGAGACCAACGTGCTTGCCTCCCCCCCTCCCGATCCTTGTTTCGCCTCCGCCTGATGTCCTGTCCTCGTTCTCCCTGTCTGGCCCGCAGGCTGGCGTGTGGAACACGCTCAAGCTCGGCGACGGCGGAAACATCGAAAACACGGCGTCGCTCGCGCTGCTGCGGCGCAAGTGCAAGGAGGTGCTGGTCGTGGTGGGCACCTCCACGGGCCCCTTCGTCTCAAAGTTCTCCAAGAAGGAGCAACGCTCCCCGCACTCACACCGCCGCCCTCACCCTGCCACCCGCTCCATCGCTTACCCTTTCTCCCCATCAGGCCGTCACCGACTCGAAGGGGAATGTGCGGCCGCCGCCGAGCGAGATGACGCGCGAGGAGTACGACGCGGCTGCGTTCGGAGGCTCGACGGACCTGGCGAGCTTGTTCGGTGTCCCGGTCATCGCCGCGGACGGCTCCTGGAACTACCACGGCACGGGGTTCAACTACCGGACCAACAAGGTCTTCGGAATCGAGCGCTACTACGACATGCTCGACCAGTTCGAGGCAGCGCTGGAGCGTGGCGCCCCGCTCCTCGCGCGGCTCGAGGGCGTGGAGGCGCTCGCCGGGGCTACATACCGGCCACACACCCCAGCCCCAGACTCCACCTCCTCTCCGACCGAAGAGCCTGTTCTCTCCCCACGCACACCCACCCACGCACCCCGGCTGTCGTGTGTGGTAGGTGCTCCGCAATGCCTTCCATGGGGTCGAGCCGTACACGTGCAACTACACCGTCCTCTACAACCATGCGCCGAAAGAGTGGCTGGACAAGGTGCCTCTGGAGACCCTCAAGAAAGTGCTCGGGGAGGGCGAGGCCAACACGAAGGGCCACTTCCCGTACTACAAGACGACGGGGCAAAATCCTCCCACCCTCATGGAGTTCACGCCGCTGCAGACCAACCTGCTCGCCGACATGATGGCGTGGATCGTCGACGCGGAGTGGGACAAGCTGAAGCCCTGCTTCTCTTGAAAGCTCTGCGGCCCCGACGCGCAGCTCATGTTGATTGACAGATAGAGAGAGCGCAGGCTGTGTTTGTGTGGGTGTCGACTGTCTAGTGCGTAATGGACTCTGTGTGTCGCCTACCACGCATGTGTGACCATTTAGCATGAAAGAGTGCGTGTGTTCCACACCAATCACCATAAAAAAACTGTTCAAGTCTTAAAGGCAAAAAAAGTAATATATCTTTACTTCCAAAACCCGGACGTGCCTCCACCGGCACGCCGCTTCCGACAGGGTGATGGAAGGTTCGACGCACCCCCGGACTGGGAAGAGAAATCCCAGGAGCACGCTCCTGGGCACTCCGCCCCGCCCCCACTTGCCCTGACTGCACAGGATTGCGTGCCCCGACGAACGGCGACACATAGCGGGGGACACTGCGCCGGGGGGTATGCCTAACTTTGGTGCTTTGTGTGGGTCGCGTTCCCTTGGTAGCTGTGTGGCTGAAGCCCTCGTGCCGCTGGCGTACGTCCACCCCCTCGGCAAGCGGCTGACCCCTTGAGACAGCACTATCAAACTATTAGCCTAATAATGTACCTAATTATTAGAGGTACCTCTAATAATTAGGTACATTATTAGGCCAATAGTTTGATAGTGCGTTTAGTGCATTGGTGCTCGGTGCACGGTGGGAGGAGGGGGAGAGGGAGGCCTGGGAAGTGAGGGGGAGAGGGAGGCCTGGTGGCGGAGGGGGAGAGGGAGGCCGCCTAGCGGCTCTTCTCCCCTTCTCCGCCTGGCTCTTCTCCCCTTCTCTGCCTGGCTCTTCTCCCCACCCCTCGAGACTGTTGGTGCTTGGCGGGAGGAGAGGGAGAGGGAGACCGCCTTGGGGAAATCTTCCTGGGGGGGCCGAGCGGGTCGGCAGCCCTTCCCCCATGGGGATCCACCCGCAGGCGAGTCCTGCAGGTGGCAGTGTTCATGGCGGCTCCCTCCCCCCCCCCCCCCCTCAAGTCTTAAAGGCAAAACACGACGCTCTGCGGTTGGTGCACCCCTCACACTGACACATTCCCCTCATCCCCTACCCTTGGCTGAGCACATCTACCTGCGAGCTAGCATCTCCGCATTTTCTCTTTCCAGTCATCCGCCCGCGCCGCGCGCCATCTCTGGGCGCGTCTAGTGCAGCCACTGTGACAGAGCTATTCCGAAGGAGTGGTCGACGCCTCGCCTAGAGTTCGGGTGGACTTGCGCACTGCTTAGCCCTGAGGGGGGAGTGTGTGTGAGGTGGTGTAATGTTGTCCCGTTTCAGGCGGCAGGTCAGGGGATTAGCCGGGAGGATTCGGCAGCTCAGCTGGGGGCTGAGCGTCTGCAGGCAGCCTTCCGCTCGCGCCGAAATTCACAGCCCTCCCGGGCCGACGGGGTGCTCCTTGGATCGGGCCCCGCTCCCCGCTTTTCCTGTACCTGGACTGTCCGGGTCAGGAGGGTGAGAGTATTGGGTGGGCAAGGGAAGTACATCTGGCGGGTGGCGATTGTGGATTGAGGGACAGCAAGTGGGTTGATTGGGGGGTCAATGGGCGCGCGGGTGGCGCTTTGTGGTCCTGGGCGAGCAAGGGAAGTGGTTAGGAGTCTGGGGCCCAGAGAGGATTGTCGAGATGGCATGCGAGAGCGGTGGGCGAGGTGGCGCGACACCGAATTCGACCCAGCCTTCTCGCCGCCCCGACACGAGCCCAGGTGGCTCCACTCTCGCTCCGCGAGCCACCACACCTTGTTCTGGATGGCTGGCGTCGTTGTCTCTCAGCCATCGCGTTGGAACGCTTGGTCAGGATCTAGTAAGCTTAGCCATCCTCCGGCCGATGGCTGCGACGGCTGTTAGTATGACAGCCATCTTGCGGCCGGGCGGATGGCTGGGACACAGCCATCGCAGCCATCGGCCGGAGGATGGCTGCACTGGCTGGAAGGCAGCCAAAATGGCGCGTGATGGGTGGGCGGAGTGGCTAGGATCCTGTAATTGCAGCCATGCGTATTAAGGATGGCTGGCACGCCTAGATCTCAGCCATCGG
>NW_005197294.1:24340-28516 GCF_000372725.1 Emiliania huxleyi CCMP1516
TCAAAAGGTACCTATAAAAAGGTACCTGCCGTCCGTACCGGCTAACCTCGAAATGTGCACCTTGGATGGCTGCGCTCCCTGTTTCACAGCCATCCTTAGCACGGATGGCTGTGAAACAGGGAGCGCAGCCATCCAAGGTGCACATTTCGAGGTTAGCCGGTACGGACGGCAGGTACCTTTTTATAGGTACCTTTTGACCGCTGTGTGTGTCTCGCGCCTTGCGGGGGGGGAGCGGAAAGGAGGAACCTCTTCCCAAGAGCACCACTCTTGGAGCGCCGCCACTACCACCCAGAGCGCTGCAAGCAGCGCCGGGCAATGACGGCCTACCGCCCACCCAGCCCCCCCTCGGCACACCCCGGCAGCCAATGTGTGACGGCTCGAACCCGCTAAGCCTCGGTGATGGCGCCCGCCGCGAGCCCGCCCGCCACGCTGCTCGCCGACATCGCCGCCGCCGACCTCGCCTCGCTGCACGCCCACCTCTCCGGCCGGCGGACGCGCGGCAGTCTCGACGCGCGGCTCGACACCGAGAAGCAAGACACGCTGCTAACTTGGGCGGCTCGGCACGGGCAGGCCGAGGCGGTGCGGCTGCTGCTCGAGGCTGGCGCGAGCGTCGGGGCGACGACGGGCGGCGGCGCTTCCGCTCTCCTCGTTGCGTGCTGGAAGGGATGCCTCGAGTGCGCCCTGCTGCTTCTCGAGGCGGGCGCTGCGGTCAGCCAGGCCGCAGAGGACGGCGCCACGCCGCTGCTCATAGCGTGCATCCAGGGCCACCTCGATATCGTTCGCCTGCTGCGCGACGCCGGCGCTTCGGTCAACCAAGCCCGTGACGATGGCGTCACGCCGCTCTTCATGGCGTGCCGGATGGGCCACCTCGAGTGCGCCCAGCTGCTCCTCGAGGCCGGCGCGGCGGTCGGCCAAGCCGCAGCGGACGGCTTCACGCCGCTGTACATCGCGTGCGCTCGGGGCCACCTCGACGTCGCCCGGCTGCTCCTCGAGGCCAGCGCGGTGGTCAGCCAGGCCGCGGCTGGCGGCTTCACACCGCTGTACATCGCGTGCCAGAAGGGCCACCTCGACGTCGCCCGGCAGCTCCTCGAGGCCGGCGCGGCGGTCAACCAAGCCGCAGAGGACGGCGTCACGCCGCTGTTCATCGCGTGCCATAGCGGCCACCTCGACGTCGCCCGGCTGCTCCTCGAGGCCAGCGCGGCGATCGACCAAGCCGACGAGCAAGGCGTCACGCCGCTGATCATTGCGTGCCGGCAGGGCCACGTCGACATGATCCGGCTGCTTCTCGAGGCAAGCGCGGCGGTCAACCAAGCCGCGGCTGGCAGCTTCACGCCGCTGCACATCGCGTGCCAGGAGGGCCACGTCGAGTGCGTCCGGCTGCTTCTCGAGGCGGGCGCGGCGATCAACCAAGCGATGAATGGCGGCGTCACGCCGCTGCAAATCGCGTGCCACTTCGCCCACCTCGAGATCGCCCGGCTGCTCCTCGAGGCCGGCGCGGCGGTCAGCCAAGCCCGCGACAACGGCGTCACGCCGCTGTACATGGCGTGCCAGAAGGGCCACCTCGACATCGCCCGGCTGCTCCTCGAGGCGGGCGCTGCGATGGACCAAGCCCAGTTCCAAGGCGCCACGCCGCTGTTCGCGGCGTGCCTGAATGGCCACCTCGAGGTCGCCAAGCTCCTCTCCTCCTACGGCGCCTCCCGCGCCGCTACGCCATTCGGCACGCCCGAGGAAATGGCAAACAACCGTGGCCACGCCGACCTCGCCGCCTGGCTGGTCGCCAGCCGCGGCTGGACGCCGCTCGCGCACCTTGAGACCCTCACCGCCGCCCGCGCTCTCTCCCTGCTGCGCAGCGGCGCAAGCCTGCACGAGGGCGAGCCGACGCCGCTGCAGCGCGCCGCGGGCGGCGAGGGCGAGGCGGCGGCGCTGATCCGGCGGGCGGCGGCGCCGTGGTCGCCGGCAAGCCACTCGCTCTTCCCCGCGGCGGCGCGCGAGTACGCGGTAACGGTCATGCGCATCGGCTACCAGATCGCGCTCTCTCCGCCCGACGACGCCGAGGCGCGCCCGGACTGGAGCGCGCTGTCCGACGTGTGGCGCGAGCACGTGCTGCCGCACGCTGTGGCGCGCTGAGGCCGAGTGAGGACGCGAGTGCCAAGCAGGGGAAGGGGCAGAGTGAGAGAGAGGTGAATTATGTGGATGGTTATTTTTTGTGATATTGCTTTTTGATATGATATTGCTTTTTCGTTCTCGTGCGATTTGTACCGGATTTTGATGTTAGTGGCAAAACCGCGGAACCAAAAAGCAAAATTTCGCGCACACCTGCTGTCCCCTGCTGAGAAAAACACGCTCTCGTCCCCACTCTACTGGCTACCCCTGCGACTCCGCTCGCTCTAAGCGTCTTTCCTCCCCTCCCCAACCCGGCACAGCAGAACGCACACGAGTTTGGTACCGGTTTTCAAAGCACCTGTTTTTTTCTCACGGATGCCAAGCAGCCAGTCCATTTTAAAAGGCCAGGCAAGCCCATGAGGGGCACAGGGGGGCATAGCTGTGACTACATGCGGGCGGGCGCGCCGCCAGCGCGAAACCGCGTCTCGCATCCGGTCGGGGGCTCCAAAGTAGCCGCCGTCCGCCGCCTGCTGCTGGAGCTTCCTGGACTGCCGCGAGCGGAAGCCGTCGAGGCCGCGCCCGTAGCCGCCTATTCCCATCGAGCGGCGTGAGGAGACGCTGCTCGGAGGTCGAGGGAGTGGTGCGCAGGAGCGGCCGCCCTCGTGGTAGCGGTCGTAGGACGGCTCGCGGTCATACTCTGGGTCGTACCCGAAGAAGCGGTCGTACTCGAAGGGCTCGCGGGAGAAAGGGCGGTCAAGGGAGAAAGGGCGGTCAAGGAAGCGGCGGTCAAGGGAGCGGTCGTCAAAGTACTGGTCGTCGAAGTAGTCGTCAAAGTCGTACGGGCTGAAGTACGGGCCGTCGTCGAAGAGGCGATCGCCGGCGTAGAACGATGGCTCTCCGCGCAAGCCGCCCCTAACGAAGCCGGGGTCGAACGGGAACGGCTCCGGTTGAGGTACCCAGCGCCCTCCGAGCGGCGGCCGCCAGCCACGTCCGCGGCGAATATAGGCGGAGTCGTCGATGCTACGGCGGGGGTCGGCAACAATGTCTGTCGAGGTCTCGTCAACCCAGCCACCATCACCGTCGCTGTACGAGCTTCCCCCGTATGGCCGCTTGAAGTCGGAGGTCGAGAGATCATAGAAATTGTTGGCCAGTCCCGGGGACCGGCTGCGGCGGTCGGCGTCAATCGGCGGGCTGCTCTCTTGCATGATGATGGGGCAGGCCAGGCCGAGAGCGGGCGCCCGGGGAGTCCAGGGGCAGCGGGCCCAGCTGGCAGCCAGCATGCGTCTCGCCCTCCCTCACTGAGCATGCGCGAGCTTCGATTCTTCGATTTCTTCGATTTCGTCTTCGATTTCTTCTTCGAGCCGGCGGCAACGATCCCAGTCATCCCGCACGGCTCCTCGGTCCTGCTCGCGTTGAAAATCATTATCCTAACGGTGTGGGGGCGCGGAGGGCTTGTTGGCGAGCCAAAATGGTGTTTTCCGAGGCGCTGCGCTAGGCTCAGAGCGAGTTCGCGCTGCGCTAGGCTCAGACGGCGAGTTCGCGCTGCGCTAGGCTCACAGATGCGAGTGCGCTGCGATAGAAGAAAAAAAAGGGTCGAAACGACAACCGAAGGGAGGACTGTGTAGTGTAATCATGTGTCAAGAATCACGTGCTGCTGCTGCTGCTGCTACTGCTGCTGCTGCGCGGCGAGCGCCGTCGCCGAGGCGGGCCTCGGCGGAGAGCGCGATTATGCGGCCTTTTCCGCGACCCGCACAAAGAAGAGGCGCCCTCCGTCAGCCTCGACCTGCCACCGGCTCGCGTCGACCGACCCGGCCGCGTGCCACACCTCCACAGCCCAGTGCGCCAGCCCGCAGAAGTTGCCCTCCTCGATGCCCCATCCCGTGGGCCACGCGGCCAAGGCGGTGCCGAGAGGCGGCGGCGGCGCCGCGGTCGCCTCGAGACGCGCCGCGACGGCGTCAAAGGCGATCCGCCTCGCGCCCGTCGCGGCCGCCTCGGCCAGCAGCGCCTCCCCGGCCAGCCGCGGGAGGTCGCCCTCCGTCTCGAACCAGCACGACGAGCGGCCGTCGGCGCACG
>NW_005197293.1:0-1470 GCF_000372725.1 Emiliania huxleyi CCMP1516
TCAGCATGGAGTGGCCGCGCTACTCGAGCGTCGAGATCGCAAAGGAGAAGCTGCTCTACGCGATTGTCAACTGCGTCGACATCGACGCCGACAACACGGCCGAGGGCAGGTCCAACATGGCGATGGGGCGCGACGACGAGCTGTGACGCAGGGGCGTCGGACCTCCCCGCACACCATACACGCAGTGGTCGCTTGGTCCTTTGACACACGCGCTGTGGGCGCGGGACGTCGGTTCAGAGAGATCCGGCACCGCGGGCCCCGGCGGCGGCGGCCGTGCGCAGGGCGCGGTGGGTGGTGCCCGGACGCCGGAGAGAAGACTGAGCAGGTCCAGAGATACACACTACTGGGTCTCTCGAGGGGAGAGTCTATCGAGATCCGCTCTCGCTACTCTCTTGAACTTGATTGGAGCCCTTCCGGGGATTGAGCATTTCGACGATTTTGTGTGGAGTATATTGAAAGGCTCTCTGTCTCTCGCCGCCCCAGTGCCGCAGGCGCAGCTCCGAGGCTAGAGCCGTATAGACGTGGCTGTGGGTTCACAGCGATTGTAGGAAAATGGAGGGAACACTTGACGGTCGCGGCCTTCCGACTCGCGCCTTCGCCTCACTGGCACTATTGCAGCCCTAGCCGTGGCCAGAATTTCCCAGATCTCGCAGATTCCAGAACGGTGCGCGCACATATACACGTGCGGCAAGTCCGGCATTGTGCGCGCTCTTGTGGTGTGAGTCTCTTGAGCCGCTTCATTCGACTATAACGTACTCCGCTGTGCGTTTTAAGCACATATACAGCTAGAGCTCGTAACTCCCTCCGCGCAGGCGCCCCCTCCACGACAACTCCACATGTTACAGCTCCACAACTCTGTCCAGCTCTCACCTCGACGCCATGCAGCATGCTTTGAGGACTGTCCACGAATAGGCCGCGTCTCCCCGCCCCACGGGCGTGCGCAACGGAGTGCAGCGCTGGAGGCTGCCACGCGGCGCTAGGGAGGTGGGCGTGCGTTGGCGGGAGCCACTCATAGGTGCCACGCCCCCCTCCCCCCTCCCCAACAGTGCCGGTTGCCGTTGTGCGAGGCTGCGCACCGCGCGGCGCGGCTCGACGGTGCCGGCTCAGGCTCGGCAGTGATCGAGGTCGATCATGTCGATCATCATTTTGTGAGACGCGTAGAGCTTTTTGTACTCCGGCGTGCCCACTGCGTCGCGAGGCAGGCACGAGGGGGAGGGGGTTCAGCCGGGCGGAAAAGGGGCGGCGGTGGGCGGGGGCGCAGCCGGGCGCGCCTTCCAGCCACTGCACGTCTGCGGCATCGTCGCCCGCGTGCAGGGCCAGCATCTTGCCCAGCTCGGGCGAGCAGTGGAAATGCATCGCCACCGTCTCCATCCACGCGTTGTCCGTGTTGCGCGGGTCGTCGACGTAGCCGCGGTACACCTCGTGCCCGTTTGCCTCGGTGAAGAGCCTGGCCGGCGAGGTCCTCGAAGC
>NW_005197292.1:0-1470 GCF_000372725.1 Emiliania huxleyi CCMP1516
CCCGGATTCATCTATCCCGTGGGCCTCGGTACATTCATCATAACTGATCGCTTCCTCAGGCGGCCGTGCCCTCCGCCGCCTGGCCGCTCCGGCGCCGCGTCGCTGTTTCCTGCAGAAGGCGCCTCGTCCTGCTCTTGCAGCCGCCGACGCTTTGCGGGCCGCGCAGAAGGGAAACGGAAGGACGGGTACAGCAACAGATCCCACACCTCGTCGCGGCACGGCTTGCTGCACTGCCACCGCATCTTCGACCCGTGGCACTCGAAGACCCAGGCGAAGCCCTCGCGGAGGTGCATCCCGTCCACGTTCGAGGTGAAGGTGAAGGCGTGCCCGCTCGAGAAGAGGCAGTCCTGCCACGCCCGCAGCGTGCGGTAGCCGGCGGTGCGGCGCGCCTCTTGCGCGTCGTTGAAAAAGGAGCACATGAAGGCGTGAAAGGAGGCTGGGTCGAGGCGCAGCGTCTCGGCCGAAGCCAGCGCCTCATACAGAGGACCAGCGTAGTCGCTGTCGCCATCGTCGCCGCTGCTGCCTCCGACTCGCGCCGCGGATTCCTCACCTGTCGAGCTGTAGGTGCGGTACGTGCTCATGCCGCAGCCAACAGACATGCCCGCCCCGGTGGCGCAGAGCATGAAGTCAGCCTGCAGTAGGAGCCGTGCAGCGGACTCGCACCGGTCCTCACGCAGGCCGTCGAGGAGCGTTGAGTCGGCCTCTGCGAGAGCGGTCAGCTCGGCGGCCTCTAGCGCGACCGAGCTCGCGGCGGCGGCGGAGGCGTGGGCGCCAGCCCACGGCTCCGCGGCCATATGTGCACCCGTATGTACCGAGGCCCGGGTTTCATATCGGAGGGCGCCTGGGTCTAAATGTAGTGCGGTGTGAAGTGTTTATGTACTGCATCTTTAGTGCACTTTAGCGCGAATTTAGTGCGAATTTAGCGCAACTTTAGTGCAAATTTAGCGCAAATTTAGTGCAAATTTAGTGCAAATTTAGTGCAAATTTAGTGCGACTTTACATCCAGATTTAGCGAGGTTTAGTGCGTGCGTCTTTAGTCCAGCCGCGCAGTAGGATCCAGCCGCAGCCCCTCGCTGGGCCTCCCTCCCCCTGTCCCCCTGCAGTCCCCTGCCCACTCGCAAAAGTTCCCCGTCCCGTCCCCAACCGAACGAAGGTAAAACCAGCTGAATATCAACCTCCGGTGCTTTCCGGGTTGCTTCTCCGGGCCCGCCGAGCGGCAAAACGATTGCCGGGAAGCGGGGCGTGAACATAACGACTTTACTGCGATGGCAGAGCAGACGATGGTGGCGCTCGTCTGGTTGCAAGCCCAGGAAGCCCGTCGACGATGCGCATGATCTCCTCGCGGGGCCGCTCGCCGACGACGATCTTGTCGAGGAGGACCTGGTAGACGGCGTTGTTGATCGCAGCGAGGGCGCGCTTGTCCACGTTCGAGACGGAGACGAACCGGTTGAGCTCGGCGTCGTCCACCAG
>NW_005197291.1:0-1469 GCF_000372725.1 Emiliania huxleyi CCMP1516
CTTGGCCCCCGAGCGGGGAGGCGGTCGACGACGCGCAGCATGGCGGTGAGCGCAGCCTGACGACGCGTCTTGATGGACGGATCCTTCTGCGGGCTGACCAATTCCGCCCACCTCTTGACCGGCGGCTTCGTCACCAACATGCGCTCGAGAGGCGGAGCAGCCTCGATGCGATCCAGTTCGGTAGCTATCTTGTCGCGCAGCGCATCGTCAAAAGGCAGGTTGTTACAGGCGTCGCGCGCGTCCCCGAGGTCACGCAGGACCGCAGGAGGCGCCCCCCTTGCCCTTGCTTCGGTACCTCCCGCAGCAAGCGAGGGTGAGCGCGCCGTAGAGCTCAATCCCAGCGCAGGCGAGCACCCCCGTGTGCACCGCATCGGAGTTCTTGCCCGTCTGCAGTATACGGAAGTGCCTGTAGGCCGTTGCATTCTCCACGGCCCACCCAGCTACCCCGTGTGCCTGGCTGCCTGCTCGCCAAAGGACAAGTCTGTGGTAGGGATCGGGGTGGTCTGACCAGCAAGTGTCCTGGTCGAGGCCCTCCGTAGTATCGCGAGGCGTCCCTCTTCCCTCGTTTGTAGAGGGATCGGCATCTGGACCCAAAGGTTGGTGCCCAGCAAGTGTGAGTGGTGAGCCGCGTGTGCACGGCTCTCTGCGGTATTGCTGATCGCGGGTGGGGCTGTAAAGCCATCCTCGATCCGGGTGCCGTCTCAAACGGCTGTAGGATTGGTATAAGGAACTCGTATCCGAGTGGTTTAAGGGAATGGTGGCCGTTGTGCATCTCCTGTATCATATGAGGGTAGTTGTGCCAGAAGATCGCACCCGGAAATGCACGCTCAAGCATCGCCATCGTATTGCGCTGATCACTGTGCGCTGCTGCGTCCGCGAACTGCGGGTTTGCCACATCGCCGTGCTGCCAAGGGTCGTACTTAGGGACGTGCGCGTGGTAGTAGGTGGTGTTGACTGGCCAGGATCCCACGAACAGCACATCATTCTGCGTCGCGCCTGCTGTGAGCTTTTTGATGCACTCTTCTGTCGACAGCCGTGGGTACTTGTCTATGCACCAGTCGCGCTTATTCCTCCCCCGCTGGTCATAGATGGAAGGTGTCAGCCCCATGTAGAGCTTCCAAGCCGACTTCACATTGTTGGCGGGGCTGAAGCCCTTGGCGTACTGCTTCTTCTCCTCTCGTCGGTCTAAGAACTCCCTGTAGTCTTTGTTCATCAACTTCCCCATCGCATCGCAGTAGTGCCTGGTGACTGAGAACCCCATGAACCAATACTTCTTCCTCTGCAGGGCTGGCAGGTCAAGTGGTTGCTGAGTGCGCACGCAATGGTCGTCGAGGATGTGCAAACTAGGATCACAGCTCGGATCGGTCTTGCGAAAGATCCGGTTGTCGCGATCGAGGGTCCTGCACTCGTGAAAGTCGTACACTATGCCTGCGCACCCAGCTTGGAGCTTGCAAGTGGGGTCCTTCACC
>NW_005197290.1:0-1469 GCF_000372725.1 Emiliania huxleyi CCMP1516
TCCTTCCTGGCCACAAGCCCTCGAGCGTCGTGCACGCTGGTTTTCTGTGCAGCTGAAGCCTTTTTTCGTGGGTCTACCTGTGTAAAGATTTATAAAGTTTAAAACTTTTAAAGAAAGAAAGAAAAGCGAGATACCCAAACGAGGGATGGGGGAGGAGGACAGGGTCTACCTGTGTCCTTCCCCGGGGCCGATACTTGGAGCACTTGGAGTGCAGTCGGCAGAAAAGAAAGAAAGAAAGCAGACAACCCAAACGAGGGGTAGGGGAGGAGGACAGGGTCCACACCTGCACGAGCAGGATTTTGGAAGGACGATCAGGGGGGACAGGTGGGCTCTCCTGCTCCTGACAAGGGACACGACAGGCTCGCAGCGCGGTGCACGGTGGAATCCCAACTCCACTGGCGGTCTCAACATCTCAGTCTAGCGACCTTCCTCCGGCTTCTCACCGGCAGTCTCTCACTACCACGGGCACACTTACACAGGGGTGGCAGGGGCGGCGGCATGAGTCTCCCACATACTATGCGGGCCTCACTAGAGGTGCGGCCTGCGCGTGTCCTCGCCCTTGGGAAAGTCTTGGGGGGGGAGGGGAAGGGGCTGTGTGTCTGTGCATGCATGCATGCATGTGTGTGTGTGTGTGTGTGTGTGTGTGTGTGTGTGTGTGTGTGTGTGTGTGTGTGTGTGTGTGTGTGTGTGTGTGTGTGTGTGTGTGTGTGTGTGTGTGTGTGTGTGTGCGTGCGTGCGTGTGCGAGCGCGCCGCGAGCGCCGCAGCGCCGCAAACGCGGGCGAGCGCCGTCGGCAGCGCGCGACCGCCACCCAAAAGCGGAGGTACATCAGGAGCCGCAGCCGGCCTGCAGCCGCGGCATTCCTTCCTGGCCACAAGCCCTCGAGCGTCGTGCACGCTGGTTCCGAATTTTCTGTGACTGTGTGGTGAATCCCTTTTTATTAGGTGCCCTGTAGGCTTGGCTGCAAAGGGGATTTTTGTTGTGCCGACTTCGATCTTCGTGTGTGCTCCGCTTCTGAGAGAGAGATTTTGAGACATGAGAGAGAGAGAGACAGAGAGAGAGAGAGAGAGAGAGAGAGAGAGAGAGAGAGAGAGAGAGCCGAGATAGAAAGAGAGAGATTTTGAGTGAGACGGTTTAGAGAGAGAGAGAGAGAGAGAGAGAGAGAGAGAGAGAGAGAGAGAGAGAGAGAGAGAGAGAGAGAGAGGGAGGGAGTACATTTCTTTCTAGTTTTATTTCGCCTCGAGCTGTGCTTAAAAGTTAAATCTCTCTACAACCTCCAATCCCCGTCCTTGCTTGCGTCCCCCCATGCCCGCGTGTCCAGTCGCTGGCCAGCCTCTTCTAAACCAACACTCCCGTTTCCCAAGCTAACAAAAGTCCAAGCCTTCCTCGATTTCCGCGAGCGGCGTCTCACAATACGTCTAGCCGTCCCGGCGCAAGATAAGCCTTGCCGCCGAGCTGTCTTTCCTTCTG